>NW_022679084.1:0-89631 GCF_011004875.1 Balearica regulorum gibbericeps | reverse complement strand
GCACCGCCTCACAATGGAGGCTGGCGATGCCACCCTGCGCCACGCCCTTTGCACTTGCACTAGCTCACAAATGTAACCAAGTGTGCCACGCTGTTCCATACCCCATTGGAGCTCCACTGCCTCCCAGTGGAAGCCGGGACTCCACGCTGTGCCGCACCCTTTGGAACTTGGATTGCCTCTTAATCGAAGTGGGCTCAGCTGCCATGTGCCACCCTCCACTGTACTTGGACCACCTCACAATGCAGACCCGGCCAGCTGTGCTGCGCTACATTCCTCTGTACTTGCACCGCCTCACAATGGAGTCCTGGCCAGCCGTGCTGCACTGTTCTCCGCTGTATTTGCACCGCCTCACAATGGAGGCTGGTGACGCCACCCTGTGCCACGCCCTTTTCACTTGCACTGCCTCACAATGGGTACCAAGTCTGCCACGCTGTGCCGTACCCCATTGGAGGTGCACCGCCTCACAATGGAATCCGGGTCTGCCACGCTGTTCTGCACCCCTTGCAACTTGGATTGCCTCACAATCGAAGCGGGGTAAGCTGCCATGTGCTACGCTCCACTGTACTTGCACCGCCTCACAATGGAGGCCCGGCCAGCTGTGCTGCACTGTTCTCCAGTGTATTTGCAGCGCCTCACAATGGAGGCTGGCGATGCCACCCTGCGCCACGCCCTTTGCACTTGTACTATCTCACAAATGTGACCAAGTGTGCCACGCTGTTCCGTACCCCATTGCAGGTCCACCGCCTCCCAATGGAAGCCGGGTCTGCCACGCTGTGCCGCACCCCTTGGAACTTGGATTGCCTCACAATCAAAGCGGGGTCAGCTGCCATGTGCCACCCTCCACTGTACTTGGACCGCCTCACAATGGAGACCCGGCCAGCTGTGCTGCGCTACATTCCTCTGTATTTGCAGCGCCTCACAATGGAGACTCGGCCAGCTGTGCTGCGTCACACTGTACTTGCAACGCCTCCCAACGGAGGCCCAGCCAGCTGTGCTGCGCCACACACCACTACACTTACAACGCCTCACAATGCAGGCCGGGCCTGCCATGCTGTTCTGTACAAAACTGTAATTGTACCGCCTCACAATGGAAGCCGGGGCTGCTGCGGTGTGCCGCTCCCCGCTCTACTTGCGCCGCCTCACAATGGAGGACGGGGATGCTGGTCTGTGCCACACCGCTTGGAACTTGGATTGCCTCACAATCGAAGCGGGGTCAGCTGCCATGTGCCACCCTCCACTGTACTTGGACCACCTCACAATGCAGACCCGGCCAGCTGTGCTGCGCTACATTCCTCTGTACTTGCACCGCCTCACAATGGCGTCCCGGCCAGCCGTGCTGCCCTGTTCTCCGCTGTATTTGCAACGCCTCACAATGGAGGCTGGCGACAGTACCCTGTGCCACGCTCTTTGCACTTGCACTGCCTCACAATGGAGACCAAGTCTGCCACGCTGTGCCGTACCCCATTGGAGGTGCACCGCCTCACAATGGAGGCCGGGTCTGCCACGCTGTGCCGCACTCCTTGGAACTTGGATTGCCTCACAATCGAAGCAGGGTCAGCTGCCATGTGCCACGCTCCACTGTACTTGCACCGCCTCACAATGGAAGCCGGGTCTGCTGCGGTGTGCCGCTCCCCACTCTACTTGTGCCGCCTCACAATGAAGGACGGGGATGCTGCTCTGTGCCACACCCCTTGGAACTTGTATTGCCTCACAAACGAAGCGGGATCAGCTGTCATTTGCTATGCTCCACTGTACTTTCACCGCCTCACAATGGAGTCCCGGCCAGTCGTGCTGCACTGTTCTCCGCTGTATTTGCACCGCCTCACAATGGAGGCTGGTGACGCCACCCTGTGCCACGCCCTTTTCACTTGCACTGCCTCACAATGGGTACCAAGTCTGCCACGCTGTGCCATACCCCATTGGAGGTGCACCGCCTCACAATGGAAGCCGGGTCTGCCACGCTGTGCTGCACCCCTTGCAACTTGGATTGCCTCACAATCGAAGCGGGGTCAGCTGCCATGTGCTACGCTCCACTGTACTTGCACCGCCTCACAATGGAGGCCCGGCCAGCTGTGCTGCACTGTTCTCCAGTGTATTTGCAGCGCCTCACAATGGAGGCTGGCGATGCCACCCTGCGCCACGCCCTTTGCACTTGCACTATCTCACAAATGTAACCAAGTGTACCATGCTGTTCCGTACCCCATTGGAGGTCCACCGCCTCCCAGTGGAAGCCGGGTCTCCACGCTGTGCCGCACACCTTGGAACGTGGATTGCCTCATAATCGAAGTGGGCTCAGCTGCCATGTGCCACCCTCCACTGTACTTGGACCGCCTCACAATGCAGACCCGGCCAGCTGTGCTGCGCTACATTCCTCTGTACTTGCACCGCCTCACAATGGAGTCCCGCCCAGCCGTGCGGCACTGTTCTCCGCTGTATTTGCACCGCCTCACAATGGAGGCTGGCGACAGCACCCTGTGCCATGCCCTTTTCACTTGCACTGCCTCACAATGTGTATCAACTCTGCCACGCTGTGCCGTACCCATTGGAGGTGCACCGCCTCACAATGGAAGCCGGCTCTGCCACGCTGTGCCGCACCCCTTGGAACTTGGATTGCCTCACAATCGAAGCGGGGTCAGCTGCCATCTGCTACGCTGCACTGTACTTGCACCGCCTCACAATGGAGGCCCGGCCAGCTGTGCTGCACTGTTCTCCAGTGTATTTGCAGCGCCTCACAATGGAGGCTGGCGATGCCACCCTGCGCCACGCCCTTTTCACTTGCACTATCTCACAAATGTAACCAAGTGTGCCACGCTGTTCCATACCTCATTGGAGCTCCACCGCCTCCCAGTGGAAGCCGGGACTCCACGCTGTGCCGCACCCTTTGGAACTTGGATTGCCTCTTAATCGAAGTGGGCTCAGCTGCCATGTGCCACCCTCCACTGTACTTGGACCACCTCACAATGCAGACCCGGCCAGCTGTGCTGCGCTACATTCCTCTGTACTTGCACCGCCTCACAATGGAGGCCCAGCCAGCTGTGCTGCACTGTTCTCCGCTGTATTTGAAACGCCTCAAAATGGAGGCTGGCGACAGCACCCTGTGCCACGCCCTTTTCACTTGCACTGCCTCACAATGGGTATCACGTCTGCCACGCTGTGCCGTACCCCATTGGAGGTGCACCGCCTCACAATGGAAGCCGGGTCTGCCACGCTGTGCCGCACCCTTTGGAACTTGGATTGCCTCACAATCGAAGCGGGGTAAGCTGCCATGTGCTACGCTCCACTGTACTTAGACCGCCTCACAATGGAGGCCCTGCCAGCTGTGCTGCGCTACATTCCTCTGTATTTGCAGCGCCTCACAATGGAGACCCAGCCAGCTGTGCTGCGTCACACTGTACTTGCAACGCCTCACAACGGAGGCCCAGCCAGCTGTGCTGCGCCACACACCACTACACTTACAACGCCTCACAATGCAGGCCGGGTCTGCCATGCTGTTCTGTACAAAACTGTAATTGTACCGCCTCACAATGGAAGCCGGGGCTGCTGCGGTGTGCCGCTCCCCGCTCTACTTGCGCCGCCTCACAATGGAGGACGGGGATGCTGGTCTGTGCCACACCGCTTGGAACTTGGATTGCCTCACAATCGAAGCGGGGTCAGCTGCCATGTGCCACCCTCCACTGTACTTGGACCACCTCACAATGCAGACCCGGCAGGCTGTGCTGCGCTACATTCCTCTGTACTTGCACCGCCTCACAATGGAAGCCGGCTCTGCCATGCTGTGCCGCACCCCTTGGAACTTGGATTGCCTCATAATCGAAGTGGGCTCAGCTGCCATGTGCCACCCTCCACTGTACTTGGACCACCTCACAATGCAGACCCGGCAGGCTGTGCTGCGCTACATTCCTCTGTACTTGCACCGCCTCACAATGGAGTCCCGGCCAGCCGTGCTGCACTGTTCTCCGCTGTATTTGCACCGCCTCAAAATGGAGGCTGGCGACAGCACCCTGTGCCACGCCCTTTTCACTTGCACTGCCACACAATGGGTATCAAGTCTGCCACGCTGTGCCGTACCCCATTGGAGGTGCACCGCCTCACAATGGAAGCCGGGTCTGCCATGCTGTGCCGCACCCCATGGAACTTGGATTGCCTCACAATCGAAGCGGGGTCAGCTGCCATGTGCCACGCTCCACTGTACTTGCACCGCCTCACAATGGAGACCCGGCCAGCTGTGCTGCGCCACATTGTACTTGCAACGCCTCACAACGGAGGCCTAGCCAGCTGTGCTGCGCCACACACCGCTACACTTACAACGCCTCACAATGCAGACCGGGCCTGCCATGCTGTTCTGTACAAAACTGTAATGGCACCGCCTCACAATGGAAGCCGGGTCTGCTGCGGTGTGCCGCTCCCCACTCTACTTGCGCCGCCTCACAATGGAGGCCCGGCCAGCTGTGCTGCACTGTTCTCCAGTGTATTTGCAGCGCCTCACAATGGAGGCTGGCGATGCCACCCTGCGCCACGCTCTTTGCACTTGCACTATCTCACAAATGTAACCAAGTGTGCCACGCTGTTCCATACCCCATTGGAGGTCCACCGCCTCCCAGTGGAAGCCGGGTCTGCCACGCTGTGCCGCACCCTTTGGAACTTGGATTGCCTCATAATCGAAGTGGGCTCAGCTGCCATGTGCCACCCTCCATTGTACTTGGACCGCCTCACAATGGAGACCCGGCCAGCTGTGCTGTGTCACACTGTACTTGCAACGCCTCACAACGGAGGCCTAGCCAGCTGTGCTGTGCCACATTCCTCTGTATTTGCAGCGCCTCACAATGGAGACCCGGCCAGCTGTGCTGTGTCACACTGTACTTGCAACGCCTCACAACGGAGGCCCAGCCAGCTGTGCTGCGCCACACACCACTACACTTACAACGCCTCACAATGCAGGCCGGGTCTGCCATGCTGTTCTGTACAAAACTGTAATTGTACCGCCTCACAATGGAAGCCGGGGCTGCTGCGGTGTGCCGCTCCCCGCTCTACTTGCGCCGCCTCACAATGGAGGACGGGGATGCTGGTCTGTGCCACACCGCTTGGAACTTGGATTGCCTCACAATCGAAGCGGGGTCAGCTGCCATGTGCCACCCTCCACTGTAATTGGACCACCTCACAATGCAGACCCGGCCAGCTGTGCTGCGCTACATTCCTCTGTACTTGCACCGCCTCACAATGGAAGCCGGCTCTGCCATGCTGTGCCGCACCCCTTGGAACTTGGATTGCCTCATAATCGAAGTGGGCTCAGCTGCCATGTGCCACCCTCCACTGTACTTGGACCACCTCACAATGCAGACCCGGCAGGCTGTGCTGCGCTACATTCCTCTGTACTTGCACCGCCTCACAATGGAGTCCCGGCCAGCCGTGCTGCACTGTTCTCCGCTGTATTTGCACCGCCTCAAAATGGAGGCTGGCGACAGCACCCTGTGCCACGCCCTTTTCACTTGCACTGCCACACAATGGGTATCAAGTCTGCCACGCTGTGCCGTACCCCATTGGAGGTGCACCGCCTCACAATGGAAGACGGCTCTGCCACGCTGTGCCGCACCCCTTGGAACTTGGATTGCCTCACAATCGAAGCGGGGTCAGCTGCCATCTGCTACGCTCCACTGTACTTGCACCGCCTCACAATGGAGGCCCGGCCAGCTGTGCTGCTCTGTTCTCCAGTGTATTTGCAGCGCCTCACAATGGAGGCTGGCGATGCCACCCTGCGCCACGCCCTTTGCACTTGCACTATCTCACAAATGTAACCAAGTGTGCCACGCTGTTCCGTACCCCATTGGAGGTCCACCGCCTCCCAGTGGAAGCCGGGTCTCCACGCTGTGCCGAACCCTTTGGAACTTGGATTGCCTCTTAATCGAAGTGGGCTCAGCTGCCATGTGCCACCCTCCACTGTACTTGGACCACCTCACAATGCAGACCCGGCCAGCTGTGCTGCGCTACATTCCTCTGTACTTGCACCGCCTCACAATGGAGGCCCGGCCAGCCGTGCTGCACTGTTCTCCGCTGTATTTGCAACGCCTCACAATGGAGGCTGGCGACGCCACCCTGTGCCACGCTCTTTGCACTTGCACTGCCTCACAATGGAGACCAAGTCTGCCACGCTGTGCCGTACCCCATTGGAGGTGCACCGCCTCACAATGGAAGCCGGGTCAGCCACGCTGTGCCGTACCCCTTGGAACTTGGATTGCCCCACAATCGAAGCGGGGTCAGCTGCCATCTGCTACGCTGCACTGTACTTGCACCGCCTCACAATGGAGGCCCGGCCAGCTGTGCTGCACTGTTCTCCAGCATATTTGCACCGCCTCACAATGGAGGCTGGCGATGCCACCCTCCGCCACGCTCTTTGCACTTGCACTGCCTCACAAATGTAACCAAGTGTGCCACGCTGTTCCGTACCCCATTGGAGGTCCACCGCCTCCCAGTGGAAGCCGGGTCTCCACGCTGTGCCGCACCCTTTGGAACTTGGATTGCCTCTTAATCGAAGTGGGCTCAGCTGCCATGTGCCACCCTCCACTGTACTTGGACCACCTCACAATGCAGACCCGGCCAGCTGTGCTGCGCTACATTCCTCTGTACTTGCACCGCCTCACAATGGAGGCCCGGCCAGCTGTGCTGCACTGTTCTCCGCTGTATTTGAAACGCCTCAAAATGGAGGCTGGCGACAGCACCCTGTGCCACGCCCTTTTCACTTGCACTGCCTCACAATGGGTATCAAGTCTGCCACGCTGTGCCGTACCCCATTGGAGGTGCACCGCCTCACAATGGAAGCCGGCTCTGCCACGCTATGCCGCACCCCTTGGAACTTGGATTGCCTCACAATCGAAGCGGGGTAAGCTGCCATGTGCTACGCTCCACTGTACTTAGACCACCTCACAATGGAGGCCCTGCCAGCTGTGCTGCGCTACATTCCTCTGTATTTGCAGCGCCTCACAATGGAGACCCGGCCAGCTGTGCTGCGTCACACTGTACTTGCAACGCCTCACAACGGAGGCCCAGCCAGCTGTGCTGCGCCACACACCACTACACTTACAACGCCTCACAATGCAGGCCGGGTCTGCCATGCTGTTCTGTACAAAACTGTAATTGTACCGCCTCACAATGGAAGCCGGGGCTGCTGCGGTGTGCCGCTCCCCGCTCTACTTGCGCCGCCTCACAATGGAGGACGGGGATGCTGGTCTGTGCCACACCGCTTGGAACTTGGATTGCCTCACAATCGAAGCGGGGTCAGCTGCCATGTGCCACCCTCCACTGTAATTGGACCACCTCACAATGCAGACCCGGCCAGCTGTGCTGCGCTACATTCCTCTGTACTTGCACCGCCTCACAATGGCGTCCCGGCCAGCCGTGCTGCCCTGTTCTCCGCTGTATTTGCAACGCCTCAAAATGGAGGCTGGCGACAGTACCCTGTGCCACGCTCTTTGCACTTGCACTGCCTCACAATGGAGACCAAGTCTGCCACGCTGTGCCGTACCCCATTGGAGGTGCACCGCCTCACAATGGAGGCCAGCTCTGCCACGCTGTGCCGCACCCCTTGGAACTTGGATTGCCTCATAATCGAAGTGGGCTCAGCTGCCATGTGCCACGCTCCACTGTACTTGCACCGCCTCACAATGCAGACCCGGCCAGCTGTGCTGCGCTACATTCCTCTGTACTTGCACCGCCTCACAATGGAGGCCCGGCCAGCCGTGCTGCACTGTTCTCCGCTGTATTTGCACCGCCTCACAATGGAGGCTGGCGACAGCACCCTGTGCCACGCCCTTTTCACTTGCACTGCCTCACAATGGGTATCACGTCTGCCACGCTGTGCCGTACCCCATTGGAGGTGCACCGCCTCACAATGGAAGCCGGGTCTGCCACGCTGTGCCGCACCCTTTGGAACTTGGATTGCCTCACAATCGAAGCGGGGTAAGCTGCCATGTGCTACGCTCCACTGTACTTAGACCGCCTCACAATGGAGGCCCTGCCAGCTGTGCTGCGCTACATTCCTCTGTATTTGCAGCGCCTCACAATGGAGACCCAGCCAGCTGTGCTGCGTCACACTGTACTTGCAACGCCTCACAACGGAGGCCCAGCCAGCTGTGCTGCGCCACACACCACTACACTTACAACGCCTCACAATGCAGGCCGGGTCTGCCATGCTGTTCTGTACAAAACTGTAATTGTACCGCCTCACAATGGAAGCCGGGGCTGCTGCGGTGTGCCGCTCCCCGCTCTACTTGCGCCGCCTCACAATGGAGGGACGGGGATGCTGGTCTGTGCCACACCGCTTGGAACTTGGATTGCCTCACAATCGAAGCGGGGTCAGCTGCCATGTGCCACCCTCCACTGTAATTGGACCACCTCACAATGCAGACCCGGCCAGCTGTGCTGCGCTACATTCCTCTGTACTTGCACCGCCTCACAATGGAAGCCGGCTCTGCCATGCTGTGCCGCACCCCTTGGAACTTGGATTGCCTCATAATCGAAGTGGGCTCAGCTGCCATGTGCCACCCTCCACTGTACTTGGACCACCTCACAATGCAGACCCGGCAGGCTGTGCTGCGCTACATTCCTCTGTACTTGCACCGCCTCACAATGGAGTCCCGGCCAGCCGTGCTGCACTGTTCTCCGCTGTATTTGCACCGCCTCAAAATGGAGGCTGGCGACAGCACCCTGTGCCACGCCCTTTTCACTTGCACTGCCTCACAATGGGTATCAAGTCTGCCACGCTGTGCCGTACCCCATTGGAGGTGCACCGCCTCACAATGGAAGACGGCTCTGCCACGCTGTGCCGCACCCCTTGGAACTTGGATTGCCTCACAATCGAAGCGGGGTCAGCTGCCATCTGCTACGCTCCACTGTACTTGCACCGCCTCACAATGGAGGCCCGGCCAGCTGTGCTGCTCTGTTCTCCAGTGTATTTGCAGCGCCTCACAATGGAGGCTGGCGATGCCACCCTGCGCCACGCCCTTTGCACTTGCACTATCTCACAAATGTAACCAAGTGTGCCACGCTGTTCCGTACCCCATTGGAGGTCCACCGCCTCCCAGTGGAAGCCGGGTCTCCACGCTGTGCCGCACCCTTTGGAACTTGGATTGCCTCTTAATCGAAGTGGGCTCAGCTGCCATGTGCCACCCTCCACTGTACTTGGACCACCTCACAATGCAGACCCGGCCAGCTGTGCTGCGCTACATTCCTCTGTACTTGCACCGCCTCACAATGGAGGCCCGGCCAGCCGTGCTGCACTGTTCTCCGCTGTATTTGCAACGCCTCACAATGGAGGCTGGCGACGCCACCCTGTGCCACGCTCTTTGCACTTGCACTGCCTCACAATGGAGACCAAGTCTGCCACGCTGTGCCGTACCCCATTGGAGGTGCACCGCCTCACAATGGAATCCGGGTCAGCCACGCTGTGCCGTACCCCTTGGAACTTGGATTGCCCCACAATCGAAGCGGGGTCAGCTGCCATCTGCTACGCTGCACTGTACTTGGACCGCCTCACAATGGAGGCCCGGCCAGCTGTGCTGCACTGTTCTCCAGCGTATTTGCACCGCCTCACAATGGAGGCTGGCGATGCCACCCTGCGCCCCGCCCTTTGCACTTGCACTATCTCACAAATGTAACCAAGTGTGCCACGCTGTTCCATACCCCATTGGAGGTCCACTGCCTCCCAGTGGAAGCCGGGACTCCACGCTGTGCCGCACCCTTTGGAACTTGGATTGCCTCTTAATCGAAGTGGGCTCAGCTGCCATGTGCCACCCTCCACTGTACTTGGACCACCTCACAATGCAGACCCGGCCAGCTGTGCTGCGCTACATTCCTCTGTACTTGCACCGCCTCACAATGGAGGCCCGGCCAGCTGTGCTGCACTGTTCTCCGCTGTATTTGCAACGCCTCAAAATGGAGGCTGGCGACAGCACCCTGTGCCACGCCCTTTTCACTTGCACTGCCTCACAATGGGTATCAAGTCTGCCACGCTGTGCCGTACCCCATTGGAGGTGCACCGCCTCACAATGGAAGCCGGGTCTGCCACGCTGTGCCGCACCCCTTGGAACTTGGATTGCCTCACAATCGAAGCGGGGTCAGCTGCCATGTGCTACGCTCCACTGTACTTGGACCGCCTCACAATGGAGGCCCTGCCAGCTGTGCTGCGCTACATTCCTCTGTATTTGCAGCGCCTCACAATGGAGACCCGGCCAGCTGTGCTGCGTCACACTGTACTTGCAACGCCTCACAACGGAGGCCCAGCCAGCTGTGCTGCGCCACACACCACTACACTTACAACGCCTCACAATGCAGGCCGGGTCTGCCATGCTGTTCTGTACAAAACTGTAATTGTACCGCCTCACAATGGAAGCCGGGGCTGCTGCGGTGTGCCGCTCCCCGCTCTACTTGCGCCGCCTCACAATGGAGGACGGGGATGCTGGTCTGTGCCACACCGCTTGGAACTTGGATTGCCTCACAATCGAAGCGGGGTCAGCTGCCATGTGCCACCCTCCACTGTAATTGGACCACCTCACAATGCAGACCCGGCCAGCTGTGCTGCGCTACATTCCTCTGTACTTGCACCGCCTCACAATGGCGTCCCGGCCAGCCGTGCTGCCCTGTTCTCCGCTGTATTTGCACCGCCTCAAAATGGAGGCTGGCGACAGTACCCTGTGCCACGCTCTTTGCACTTGCACTGCCTCACAATGGAGACCAAGTCTGCCACGCTGTGCCGTACCCCATTGGAGGTGCACCGCCTCACAATGGAGGCCAGCTCTGCCACGCTGTGCCGCACCCCTTGGAACTTGGATTGCCTCATAATCGAAGTGGGCTCAGCTGCCATGTGCCACGCTCCACTGTACTTGCACCGCCTCACAATGCAGACCCGGCCAGCTGTGCTGCGCTACATTCCTCTGTACTTGCACCGCCTCACAATGGAGGCCCGGCCAGCCGTGCTGCACTGTTCTCCGCTGTATTTGCACCGCCTCACAATGGAGGCTGGCGACAGCACCCTGTGCCACGCCCTTTTCACTTGCACTGCCACACAATGGGTATCAAGTCTGCCACGCTGTGCCGTACCCCATTGGAGGTGCACCGCCTCACAATGGAAGCCGGGTCTGCCACGCTGTGCCGCACCCTTTGGAACTTGGATTGCCTCACAATCGAAGCGGGGTAAGCTGCCATGTGCTACGCTCCACTGTACTTAGACCGCCTCACAATGGAGGCCCTGCCAGCTGTGCTGCGCTACATTCCTCTGTATTTGCAGCGCCTCACAATGGAGACCCGGCCAGCTGTGCTGCGTCACACTGTACTTGCAACGCCTCACAACGGAGGCCCAGCCAGCTGTGCTGCGCCACACACCACTACACTTACAACGCCTCACAATGCAGGCCGGGTCTGCCATGCTGTTCTGTACAAAACTGTAATTGTACCGCCTCACAATGGAAGCCGGGGCTGCTGCGGTGTGCCGCTCCCCGCTCTACTTGCGCCGCCTCACAATGGAGGACGGGGATGCTGGTCTGTGCCACAACGCTTGGAACTTGGATTGCCTCACAATCGAAGCGGGGTCAGCTGCCATGTGCCACGCTCCACTGTACTTGCACCGCCTCACAATGGAGACCCGGCCAGCTGTGCTGCGCCACATTGTACTTGCAACGCCTCACAACGGAGGCCCAGCCAGCTGTGCTGCGCCACACACCTCTACACTTACAACGCCTCACATTGCAGACCGGGCCTGCCATGCTGTTCTGTACAAAACTGTAATGGCACCGCCTCGCAATGGAAGCCGGGTCTGCTGCGGTGTGCCGCTCCCCACTCTACTTGCGCCGCCTCACAATGGAGGCCCGGCCAGCTGTGCTGCTCTGTTCTCCAGTGTATTTGCAGCGCCTAACAATGGAGGCTGGCGATGCCACCCTGCGCCACGCCCTTTGCACTTGCACTATCTCACAAATGTAACCAAGTGTGCCACGCTGTTCCATACCCCATTGGAGGTCCACCGCCTCCCAGTGGAAGCCGGGTCTGCCACGCTGTGCCGCACCCTTTCGAACTTGGATTGCCTCTTAATCGAAGTGGGCTCAGCTGCCATGTGCCACCCTCCACTGTACTTGGACCACCTCACAATGCAGACCTGGCCAGCTGTGCTGCGCTACATTCCTCTGTACTTGCACCGCATCACAATGGAGGCCTGGCAAGACGTGCTGCACTGTTCTCCGCTGTATTCGCACCGCCTCACAATGGAGGCTGGCGACACCACCCTGTGCCACGCCCTTTTCACTTGCACTGCCTCACAATGGAGACCAAGTCTGCCACGCTGTGCCATACCCCATTGGAGGTGCACTGCCTCACAATGGAGACCAAGTCTGCCACGCTGTGCCGCACCCTTTGGAACTTGGATTGCCTCACAATCGAAGCGGGGTCAGCTGCCATGTGCCACCCTCCACTGTACTTGGACCACCTCACAATGCAGACCCGGCCAGCTGTGCTGCGCTACATTCCTCTGTACTTGCACCGCCTCACAATGGAGGCCCGGCCAGCCGTGCTGCACTGTTCTCCGCTGTATTTGCACCGCCTCAAAATGGAGGCTGGCGACAGTACCCTGTGCCACGCCCTTTTCACTTGCACTGCCTCACAATGGAGACCAAGTCTGCCACGCTGTGCCGTACCCCATTGGAGGTGCACCGCCTCACAATGGAAGCCGGCTCTGCCACGCTGTGCCGCACCCCTTGCAACTTGGATTGCCTCACAATCGAAGCGGGGTCAGCTGCCATCTGCTACGCTCCACTGTACTTGCACCGCCTCACAATGGAGGCCCGGCCAGCCGTGCTGCACTGTTCTCCGCTGTATTTGCACCGCCTCACAATGGAGGCTGGCGACAGCACCCTGTGCCACGCCCTTTTCACTTGCACTGCCTCACAATGGAGACCAAGTCTGCCACGCTGTGCCGTACCCCATTGGAGGTGCACCGCCTCACAATGGAAGCCGGCTCTGCCACGCTGTGCCGCACCCCTTGGAACTTGGATTGCCTCACAATCGAAGCGGGGTCAGCTGCCATCTGCTACGCTCCACTGTACTTGCACTGCCTCCCAATGGAGGCACAGCCAGCTGTGCTGCACTGTTCTCCAGTGTATTTGCAGCGCCTCACAATGGAGGCCGGCGATGCCACCCTGTGCCATGCCCTTTGCACTTGCACTATCTCACAAAGTAACCAAGTGTGCCACGCTGTTGCATACCCCATTGGAGGTCCACCGCCTCCCAGTGGAAGCCGGGTCTGCCACGCTGTGCCGCACCCTTTGGAACTTGGATTGCCTCATAATCGAAGTGGGCTCAGCTGCCATGTGCCACCCTCCATTGTACTTGGACCGCCTCACAATGGAGACCCGGCCAGCTGTGCTGCGCTACATTCCTCTGTACTTGCACCGCCTCACAATGGAGGCCCGGCCAGCCGTGCTGCCCTGTTCTCCGCTGTATTTGCACCGCCTCAAAATGGAGGCTGGCGACAGTACCCTGTGCCACGCTCTTTGCACTTGCACTGCCTCACAATGGAGACCAAGTCTGCCACGCTGTGCCGTACCCCATTGGAGGTGCACCGCCTCACAATGGAGGCCGGGTCTGCCACGCTGTGCCGCACTCCTTGGAACTTGGATTGCCTCACAATCGAAGCAGGGTCAGCTGCCATGTGCCACGCTCCACTGTACTTGCACCGCCTCACAATGGAAGCCGGGTCTGCTGCGGTGTGCCGCTACCCACTCTACTTGTGCCGCCTCACAATGAAGGACGGGGATGCTGCTCTGTGCCACACCCCTTGCAACTTGTATTGCCTCACAAACGAAGCGGGATCAGCTGTCATTTGCTATGCTCCACTGTACTTTCACCGCCTCACAATGGAGTCCCGGCCAGTCGTGCTGCACTGTTCTCCGCTGTATTTGCACCGCCTCACAATGGAGGCTGGCGACGCCACCCTGTGCCACGCCCTTTTCACTTGCACTGCCTCACAATGGGTACCAAGTCTGCCACGCTGTGCCATACCCCATTGGAGGTGCACCGCCTCACAATGGAAGCCGGGTCTGCCACGCTGTGCCGCACCCCTTGCAACTTGGATTGCCTCACAATCGAAGCGGGGTCAGCTGCCATGTGCTACGCTCCACTGTACTTGCACCGCCTCACAATGGAGGCCCGGCCAGCTGTGCTGCACTGTTCTCCAGTGTATTTGCAGCGCCTCACAATGGAGGCTGGCGATGCCACCCTGCGCCACGCCCTTTGCACTTGCACTATCTCACAAATGTGACCAAGTGTGCCACGCTGTTCCGTACCCCATTGGAGGTCCACCGCCTCCCAATGGAAGCCGGGTCTGCCACGCTGTGCCGCACCCCTTGGAACTTGGATTGCCTCCCAATCGAAGCGGGGTCAGCTGCCATGTGCCACCCTCCACTGTACTTGGACCGCCTCACAATGGAGACCCGGCCAGCTGTGCTGCGCTACATTCCTCTGTATTTGCAGCGCCTCACAATGGAGACTCGGCCAGCTGTGCTGCGTCACACTGTACTTGCAACGCCTCACAACGGAGGCCCAGCCAGCTGTGCTGCGCCACACACCACTACACTTACAACGCCTCACAATGCAGGCCGGGCCTGCCATGCTGTTCTGTACAAAACTGTAATTGTACCGCCTCACAATGGAAGCCGGGGCTGCTGCGGTGTGCCGCTCCCCGCTCTACTTGCGCCGCCTCACAATGGAGGACGGGGATGCTGCTCTGTGCCACACCGCTTGGAACTTGGATTGCCTCACAATCGAAGCGGGGTCAGCTGCCATGTGCCACGCTCCACTGTACTTAGACCGCCTCACAATGCAGACCCGGCCAGCTGTGCTGCGCTACATTCCTCTGTACTTGCACCGCCTCACAATGGAGGCCCGGCCAGCCGTGCTGCACTGTTCTCCGCTGTATTTGAAACGCCTCAAAATGGAGGCTGGCGACGCCACCCTGTGCCACGCTCTTTGCACTTGCACTGCCTCACAATGGAGACCAAGTCTGCCACGCTGTGCCGTACCCCATTGGAGGTGCACCGCCTCACAATGGAAGCCGGCTCTGCCACGCTGTGCCGCACCCCTTGGAACTTGGATTGCCTCACAATCGAAGCGGGGTCAGCTGCCATCTGCTACGCTCCACTGTACTTGCACCGCCTCACAATGGAGGCCCGGCCAGCCGTGCTGCACTGTTCTCCGCTGTATTTGCACCGCCTCACAATGGAGGCTGGCGACAGCACCCTGTGCCACGCCCTTTTCACTTGGACTGCCTCACAATGGAGACCAAGTCTGCCACGCTGTGCCGTACCCCATTGGAGGTGCACCGCCTCACAATGGAGGCCGGCTCTGACACGCTGTGCCGCAACCCTTGGAACTTGGATTGCCTCACAATCGAAGCGGGGTCAGCTGCCATGTGCCACGCTCCACTGTACTTGCACCGCTTCGCAATGGAGACCCGGCCAGCTGTGCTGCTTCACATTGTACTTGCAATGCCTCACAACGGAGGCCTAGCCAGCTGTGCTGCGCCACACACCGCTACACTTACAACGCCTCACAATGCAGACTGGGCCTGCCATGCTGTTCTGTACAAAACTGTAATGGCACCGCCTCACAATGGAAGCCGGGGCTGCTGCGGTGTGCCTCTCCCCACTCTACTTGCGCCGCCTCACAATGGAGGCCCGGCCAGCTGTGCTGCACTGTTCTCCAGTGTATTTGCAGTGCCTCACAATGGAGGCTGGCGATGCCACCCTGCGCCACGCCCTTTGCACTTGCACTATCTCACAAATGTAACCAAGTGTACCACGCTGTTCCGTACCCCATTGGAGGTCCACCGCCTCCCAGTGGAAGCCGGGTCTGCCACGCTGTGCCGCACCCTTTGGAACTTGGATTGCCTCATAATCGAAGTGGGCTCAGCTGCCATGTGCCACCCTCCATTGTACTTGGACCGCCTCACAATGGAGACCCGGCCAGCTGTGCTGCGCCACATTGTACTTGCAACGCCTCACAACGGAGGCCTAGCCAGCTGTGCTGCGCTACATTCCTCTGTATTTGCAGCGCCTCACAATGGAGACCCGGCCAGCTGTGCTGTGTCACACTGTACTTGCAACGCCTCACAACGGAGGCCCAGCCAGCTGTGCTGCGCCACACACCACTACACTTACAACGCCTCACAATGCAGGCCGGGTCTGCCATGCTGTTCTGTACAAAACTGTAATTGTACCGCCTCACAATGGAAGCCGGGGCTGCTGCGGTGTGCCGCTCCCCGCTCTACTTGCGCCGCCTCACAATGGAGGACGGGGATGCTGGTCTGTGCCACACCCCTTGGAACTTGGATTGCCTCACAATCGAAGCGGGGTCAGCTGCCATGTGCCACCCTCCACTGTACTTGGACCACCTCACAATGCAGACCCGGCCAGCTGTGCTGCGCTACATTCCTCTGTACTTGCACCGCCTCACAATGGAGGCCCGGCCAGCCGTGCTGCACTGTTCTCCGCTGTATTTGAAACGCCTCACAATGGAGGCTGGCGACGCCACCCTGTGCCACGCTCTTTGCACTTGCACTGCCTCACAATGGAGACCAAGTCTGCCACGCTGTGCCGTACCCCATTGGAGGTGCACCGCCTCACAATGGAAGCCGGCTCTGCCACGCTGTGCCGCACCCCTTGGAACTTGGATTGCCTCACAATCGAAGCGGGGTCAGCTGCCATCTGCTACGCTCCACTGTACTTGCACCGCCTCACAATGGAGTCCCGGCCAGCTGTGCTGCACTGTTCTCCAGTGTATTTGCACCGCCTCACAATGGAAGCCGGCTCTGCCACGCTGTGCCGCACCCTTTGGAACTTGGATTGCCTCACAATCGAAGCGGGGTCAACGGCCATGTGCCACCCTCCACTGTACTTGGACCACCTCACAATGCAGACCCGGCCAGCTGTGCTGCGCTACATTCCTCTGTACTTGCACCGCCTCACAATGGCGTCCCGGCCAGCCGTGCTGCCCTGTTCTCCGCTGTATTTGCAACGCCTCACAATGGAGGCTGGCGACAGTACCCTGTGCCACGCTCTTTGCACTTGCACTGCCTCACAATGGAGACCAAGTCTGCCACGCTGTGCCGTACCCCATTGGAGGTGCACCGCCTCACAATGGAGGCCGGGTCTGCCACGCTGTGCCGCACTCCTTGGAACTTGGATTGCCTCACAATCGAAGCAGGGTCAGCTGCCATGTGCCACGCTCCACTGTACTTGCACCGCCTCACAATGGAAGCCGGGTCTGCTGCGGTGTGCCGCTCCCCACTCTACTTGTGCCGCCTCACAATGAAGGACGGGGATGCTGCTCTGTGCCACACCCCTTGCAACTTGTATTGCCTCACAAACGAAGCGGGATCAGCTGTCATTTGCTATGCTCCACTGTACTTTCACCGCCTCACAATGGAGTCCCGGCCAGTCGTGCTGCACTGTTCTCCGCTGTATTTGCACCGCCTCACAATGGAGGCTGGTGACGCCACCCTGTGCCACGCCCTTTTCACTTGCACTGCCTCACAATGGGTACCAAGTCTGCCACGCTGTGCCATACCCCATTGGATGTGCACCGCCTCACAATGGAATCCGGGTCTGCCACGCTGTGCTGCACCCCTTGCAACTTGGATTGCCTCACAATCGAAGCGGGGTAAGCTGCCATGTGCTACGCTCCACTGTACTTGCACCGCCTCACAATGGAGGCCCGGCCAGCTGTGCTGCACTGTTCTCCAGTGTATTTGCAGCGCCTCACAATGGAGGCTGGCGATGCCACCCTGCGCCACGCCCTTTGCACTTGTACTATCTCACAAATGTGACCAAGTGTGCCACGCTGTTCCGTACCCCATTGGAGGTCCACCGCCTCCCAATGGAAGCCGGGTCTGCCACGCTGTGCCGCACCCCTTGGAACTTGGATTGCCTCCCAATCGAAGCGGGGTCAGCTGCCATGTGCCACCCTCCACTGTACTTGGACCGCCTCACAATGGAGACCCGGCCAGCTGTGCTGCGCTACATTCCTCTGTATTTGCAGCGCCTCACAATGGAGACCCGGCCAGCTGTGCTGTGTCACACTGTACTTGCAACGCCTCACAACAGAGGCCTAGCCAGCTGTGCTGCGCCACACACCACTACACTTACAACGCCTCACAATGCAGGCCGGGTCTGCCATGCTGTTCTGTACAAAACTGTAATGGCACCGCCTCACAATGGAAGCCGGGGCTGCTGCGGTGTGCCGCTCCCCGCTCTACTTGCGCCGCCTCACAATGGAGGACGGGGATGCTGGTCTGTGCCACACTGCTTGGAACTTGGATTGCCCCACAATCGAAGCGGGGTCAGCTGCCATGTGCCACCCTCCACTGTAATTGGACCACCTCACAATGCAGACCCGGCCAGCTGTGCTGCGCTACATTCCTCTGTACTTGCACCGCCTCACAATGGAGGCCCGGCCAGCCGTGCTGCCCTGTTCTCCGCTGTATTTGAAACGCCTCAAAATGGAGGCTGGCGACGCCACCCTGTGCCACGCCCTTTTCACTTGCACTGCCTCACAATGGAGACCAAGTCTGCCACGCTGTGCCGTACCCCATTGGAGGTGCACCGCCTCACAATGGAAGCCGGGTCTGCCACGCTGTGCCGCACCCCTTGGAACTTGGATTGCCTCACAATCGAAGCGGGGTCAGCTGCCATGTGCCACGCTCCACTGTACTTGCACCGCTTCGCAATGGAGACCCGGCCAGCTGTGCTGCTTCACATTGTATTTGCAATGCCTCACAACGGAGGCCTAGCCAGCTGTGCTGCGCCACACACCGCTACACTTACAACGCCTCACAATGCAGACTGGGCCTGCCATGCTGTTCTGTACAAAACTGTAATGGCACCGCCTCGCAATGGAAGCCGGGGCTGCTGCGGTGTGCCGCTCCCCACTCTAATTGCGCCACCTCACAATGGAGGACGGGGATGCTGCTCTGTGCCACACCCCTTGGAACTTGTATTGCCTCACAAACGAAGCGGGATCAGCTGTCATTTGCTATGCTCCACTGTACTTTCACCGCCTCACAATGGAGTCCCGGCCAGTCGTGCTGCTCTGTTCTCCGCTGTATTTGCACCGCCTCACAATGGAGGCTGGTGACGCCACCCTGTGCCACGCCCTTTTCACTTGCACTGCCTCACAATGGGTACCAAGTCTGCCACGCTGTGCCATACCCCATTGGAGGTGCACCGCCTCACAATGGAATCCGGGTCTGCCACGCTGTGCCGCACCCCTTGGAACTTGGATTGCCTCACAATCGAAGCGGGGTCAGCTGCCATGTGCCACCCTCCACTGTACTTGGACCGCCTCACAATGGAGTCCCGGCCAGCTGTGCTGCGCTACATTCCTCTGTATTTGCAGCGCCTCACAATGGAGACTCGGCCAGCTGTGCTGCTTCACACTGTACTTGCAACGCCTCACAACGGAGGCCCAGCCAGCTGTGCTGCGCCACACACCACTACACTTACAACGCCTCACAATGCAGGCCGGGTCTGCCATGCTGTTCTGTACAAAACTGTAATTGTACCGCCTCACAATGGAAGCCGGGGCTGCTGCGGTGTGCCGCTCCCCGCTCTACTTGCGCCGCCTCACAATGGAGGACGGGGATGCTGGTCTGTGCCACACCGCTTGGAACTTGGATTTCCTCACAATCGAAGCGGGGTCAGCTGCCATGTGCCACCCTCCACTGTAATTGGACCACCTCACAATGCAGACCCGGCCAGCTGTGCTGCGCTACATTCCTCTGTACTTGCACCGCCTCACAATGGCGTCCCGGCCAGCCGTGCTGCCCTGTTCTCCGCTGTATTTGAAACGCCTCAAAATGGAGGCTGGCGACGCCACCCTGTGCCACGCCCTTTTCACTTGCACTGCCTCACAATGGAGACCAAGTCTGCCACGCTGTGCCGTACCCCATTGGAGGTGCACCGCCTCACAGTGGAAGCCGGCTCTGACACGCTGTGCCGCACCCCTTGCAACTTGGATTGCCTCACAATCGAAGCGGGGTCAGCTGCCATCTGCTACGCTCCACTGTACTTGCACCGCCTCACAATGGAGGCCCGGCCAGCTGTGCTGCACTGTTCTCCAGTGTATTTGCAGCGCCTCACAATGGAGGCTGGCGACACCACCCTGTGCCACGCCCTTTTCACTTGCACTGCCTCACAATGGAGACCAAGTCTGCCACGCTGTGCCGTACCCCATTGGAGGTGCACCGCCTCACAATGGAAGCCGGGTCTGCCACGCTGTGCCGCACCCCTTGGAACTTGGATTGCCTCACAATCGAAGCGGGGTCAGCTGCCATGTGCCACGCTCCACTGTACCTGCACCGCCTCACAATGGAGACCCGGCCAGCTGTGCTGCGCCACATTGTACTTGCAACGCCTCACAACGGAGGCCTAGCCAGCTGTGCTGCGCCACACACCGCTACACTTACAACGCCTCACAATGCAGACCGGGCCTGCCATGCTGTTCTGTACAAAACTATAATGGCACCGCCTCACAATGGAAGCTGGGTCTGCTGCGGTGTGCCTCTCCCCACTCTACTTGCGCCGCCTCACAATGGAGGCCCGGCCAGCTGTGCTGCACTGTTCTCCAGTGTATTTGCAGTGCCTCACAATGGAGGCTGGCGATGCCACCCTGCGCCACGCCCTTTGCACTTGCACTATCTCACAAATGTAACCAAGTGTGCCACGCTGTTCCATACCCCATTGGAGGTCCACCGCCTCCCAGTGGAAGCCGGGTCTGCCACGCTGTGCCGCACCCTTTGGAACTTGGATTGCCTCATAATCGAAGTGGGCTCAGCTGCCATGTGCCACCCTCCATTGTACTTGGACCGCCTCACAATGGAGACCCGGCCAGCTGTGCTGCGCCACATTGTACTTGCAACGCCTCACAACGGAGGCCTAGCCAGCTGTGCTGCGCTACATTCCTCTGTATTTGCAGCGCCTCACAATGGAGACCCGGCCAGCTGTGCTGTGTCACACTGTACTTGCAACGCCTCACAACGGAGGCCCAGCCAGCTGTGCTGCGCCACACACCACTACACTTACAACGCCTCACAATGCAGGCCGGGTCTGCCATGCTGTTCTGTACAAAACTGTAATTGTACCGCCTCACAATGGAAGCCGGGGCTGCTGCGGTGTGCCGCTCCCCGCTCTACTTGCGCCGCCTCACAATGGAGGACGGGGATGCTGGTCTGTGCCACACCGCTTGGAACTTGGATTGCCTCACAATCGAAGCGGGGTTAGCTGCCATGTGCCACCCTCCACTGTACTTGGACCACCTCACAATGCAGACCCGGCCAGCTGTGCTGCGCTACATTCCTCTGTACTTGCACCGCCTCACAATGGAGGCCCGGCCAGCCGTGCTGCACTGTTCTCCGCTGTATTTGAAACGCCTCACAATGGAGGCTGGCGACGCCACCCTGTGCCACGCTCTTTGCACTTGCACTGCCTCACAATGGAGACCAAGTCTGCCACGCTGTGCCGTACCCCATTGGAGGTGCACCGCCTCACAATGGAAGCCGGCTCTGCCACGCTGTGCCGCACCCCTTGGAACTTGGATTGCCTCACAATCGAAGCGGGGTCAGCTGCCATCTGCTACGCTCCACTGTACTTGCACCGCCTCACAATGGAGTCCCGGCCAGCTGTGCTGCACTGTTCTCCAGTGTATTTGCACCGCCTCACAATGGAAGCCGGCTCTGCCACGATGTGCCGCACCCCTTGGAACTTGGATTGCCTCACAATCGAAGCGGAGTCAGCTGCCATGTGCCACGTTCCACTGTACTTGCACCGCCTCACAATGGAGTCCCGGCCAGCCGTGCTGCACTGTTCTCCGCTGTATTTGCAACGCCTCAAAATGGAGGCTGGCGATGCCACCCTGCGCCACGCCCTTTGCACTTGCACTGCCTCACAATGGAGACCAAGTCTGCCACTCTGTGCCGTACCCCATTGGAGGTGCACCGCCTCACAATGGAAGCCGGCTCTGCCACGCTGTGCCGCACCCCTTGGAACTTGGATTGCCTCACAATCGAAGTGGGCTCAGCTGCCATGTGCCACCCTCCACTGTACTTGGACCACCTCACAATGCAGACCCGGCCAGCTGTGCTGCGCTACATTCCTCTGTACTTGCACCGCCTCACAATGGAGGCCCGGCCAGCCGTGCTGCACTGTTCTCCGCTGTATTTGCACCGCCTCACAATGGAGGCTGGCGACAGCACCCTGTGCCACGCCCTTTTCACTTGCACTGCCTCACAATGGAGACCAAGTCTGCCACGCTGTGCCGTACCCCATTGGAGGTGCACCGCCTCACAATGGAAGCCGGCTCTGCCACGCTGTGCCGCACCCCTTGGAACTTGGATTGCCTCACAATCGAAGCGGGGTCAGCTGCCATGTGCCACCCTCCACTGTACTTGGACCGCCTCACAATGGAGACCCGGCCAGCTGTGCTGCGCTACATTCCTCTGTATTTGCAGCGCCTCACAATGGAGACTCGGCCAGCTGTGCTGCGTCACACTGTACTTGCAACGCCTCACAATGGAGGCCCAGCCAGATGTGCTGCGCCACATTGTACTTGCAACGCCTCACAACGGAGGCCTAGCCAGCTGTGCTGCGCCACACACCGCTACACTTACAACGCCTCACAATGCAGACCGGGCCTGCCATGCTGTTCTGTACAAAACTGTAATGGCACCGCCTCACAATGGAAGCCGGGTCTGCTGCGGTGTGCCGCTCCCCACTCTACTTGCGCCGCCTCACAATGGAGGCCCGGCCAGCTGTGCTGCACTGTTCTCCAGTGTATTTGCAGCGCCTCACAATGGAGGCTGGCGACGCCACCCTGTGCCACGCTCTTTGCACTTGCACTGCCTCACAATGGAGACCAAGCCTGCCATGCTGTGCCATACCCCATTGGACGTGCACCGCCTCACAATGGAAGCCGGGTCTACCACGCTGTGCCGCACCCTTAGGAACTTGGATTGCCTCATAATCGAAGTGGGCTCAGCTGCCATGTGCCACCCTCCACTGTACTTGGACCACCGCACAATGCAGACCCGGCCAGCTGTGCTGCGCTACATTCCTCTGTACTTGCACCGCCTCACAATGGATTCCCGGCCAGCTGTGCTGCACTGTTCTCCGCTGTATTTGAAACGCCTTCAAAATGGAGGCTGGCGACGCCACCCTGTGCCACGCCCTTTTCACTTGCACTGCCTCACAATGGAGACCAAGTCTGCCACGCTGTGCCGTACCCCATTGGAGGTGCACCGCCTCACAATGGAATCCGGGTCAGCCACGCTGTGCCGCACCCCTTGGAACTTGGATTGCCTCACAATCGAAGCGGAGTCAGCTGCCTTGTGCCACGCTCCACTGTACTTGCACCGCCTCACAATGGAGACCCGGCCAGCTGTGCTGCGCCACATTGTACTTGCAACGCCTCACAACGGAGGCTTAGCCAGCTGTGCTGCGCCACACACCGCTACACTTACAACGCCTCACAATGCAGGCCGGGCCTGCCATGCTGTTCTGTACAAAACTGTAATGGCACCGCCTCACAATGGAAGCCGGGTCTGCTGCGGTGTGCCGCTCCCCACTCTACTTGCGCCGCCTCACAATGGAGGACGGGGATGCTGCTCTGTGCCACACCCCTTGGAACTTGGATTGCCTCACAATCGAAGCGGGATCAGCTGTCATTTGCTATGCTCCACTGTACTTGCACCGCCTCACAATGGAGGCCCGGCCAGCCGTGCTGCACTGTTCTCCACTGTATTTGCACCGCCTCACAATGGAGGCTGGCGATGCCACCCTGCGCCACGCCCTTTGCACTTGCACTATCTCACAAATGTAACCAAGTGTGCCACGCTGTTCCATACCCCATTGGGGGTCCACCGCCTCCCAGTGGAAGCCGGGTCTGCCACGCTGTGCCGCACCCTTTGGAACTTGGATTGCCTCTTAATCGAAGTGGGCTCAGCTGCCATGTGCCACCCTCCATTGTACTTGGACCACCTCACAATGCAGACCCGGCAGGCTGTGCTGCGCTACATTCCTCTGTACTTGCACCGCCTCACAATGGAGGCCTGGCCAGACGTGCTGCACTGTTCTCCGCTGTATTCGCACTGCCTCACAATGGAGGCTGGCGACGCCACCCTGTGCCACGCCCTTTTCACTTGCACTGCCTCACAATGGAGACAAAGTCTGCCATGCTGTGCCATACCCCATTGGAGGTGCACCGCCTCACAATGGAAGCCGGCTCTGCCACGCTGTGCCGCACCCCTTGCAACTTGGATTGCCTCACAATCAAAGCGGAGTCA
Organism: Balearica regulorum gibbericeps; assembly: GCF_011004875.1. NCBI lineage: Eukaryota > Metazoa > Chordata > Aves > Gruiformes > Gruidae > Balearica > Balearica regulorum. Next base: position 65,267 of record NW_022679084.1, on the reverse strand, counting down.
GCTGCCATGTGCCACGTTCCACTGTACTTGCACCGCCTCACAATGGAGACCCGGCCAGCTATGCTGCGTCACATTGTACTCGCACCGCCTCACAATGGAGTCCCGGCCATCCGTGCTGCACTGTTCTCCGCTGTATTTGCAACGCCTCAAAATGGAGGCTGGCGATGCCACCCTGCGCCACGCCCTTTTCACTTGCACTATCTCACAAATGTGACCAAGTCTGCCACGCTGTTCCGTACCCCATTGGAGGTCCACCGCCTCCCAATGGAAGCCGGGTCTGCCACGCTGTGCCGCAACCCTTGGAACTTGGATTGCCTCACAATCAAAGCGGGGTCAGCTGCCGTGTGCCACCCTCCACTGTACTTGGACCGCCTCACAGTGGAGACCCGGCCAGCTGTGCTGCGCTACATTCCTCTGTACTTGCAGCGCCTCACAATGGAGACCCGGCCAGCTGTGCTGCGTCACATTGTACTTGCAACGCCTCACAACGGAAGCCCAGCCAGCTGTGCTGCGCCACACACCACTACACTTACACGCCTCACAATGCAGGCCGGGCCTGCCATGCTGTTCTGTACAAAACTGTAATTGCACCGCCTCACAATGGAAGCCGGGGCTGCTGCGGTGTGCCGCTCCCCCCTCTACTTGCGCCGCCTCACAATGGAGGACGGGGATGCTGCTCTGTGCCACACCGCTTGGAACTTGTATTGCCTCACAATCGAAGCGGGGTCAGCTGCCATGTGCCACCCTCCACTCTACTTGCACCGCCTCACAATAGAGTCCCGGCCAGCCGTGCTGCACTGTTCTCCGCTGTATTTGAAACGCCTCAAAATGGAGGCTGGCGACGCCACCCTGTGCCACGCCCTTTGCACTTGCACTGCCTCACAATGGAGACCAAGTCTGTCACGCTGTGCCGCACCCTTTGGAACTTGGATTGCCTCATAATCGAAGTGAGCTCAGCTGCCATGTGCCACGCTCCACTGTACTTGGACCACCTCACAATGCAGACCCGGCCAGCTGTGCTGCGCTACATTCCTCTGTACTTGCACCGCCACACAATGGAGGCCCGGCCAGCCGTGCTGCACTGTTCTCCGCTGTATTTGAAACGCCTCACAATGGAGGCTGGCGACAGTACCCTGTGCCACGCTCTTTGCACTTGCACTGCCTCACAATGGAGACCAAGTCTGCCACGCTGTGCCGTACCCCATTGGAGGTGCACCGCCTCACAATGGAAGCCGGCTCTGCCACGCTGTGCCGCACCCCTTGGAACTTGGATTGCCTCACAATCGAAGCGGGGTCAGCTGTCATCTGCTACGCTCCACTGTACTTGCACCGCCTCACAATGGAGGCCCAGCCAGCTGTGCTGCACTGTTCTCCAGTGTATTTGCAGCGCCTCACAATGGAGGCTGGCGATGCCACCCTGCGCCACGCCCTTTGCACTTGCACTATCTCACAAATGTAACCAAGTGTACCACGCTGTTCCGTACCCCATTGGAGGTCCACCGCCTCCCAGTGGAAGCCGGGTCTCCACGCTGTGCCGCACCCCTTGGAACGTGGATTGCCTCATAATCGAAGTGGGCTCAGCTGCCATGTGCCACCCTCCACTGTACTTGGACCGCCTCACAATGCAGACCCGGCCAGCTGTGCTGCGCTACATTCCTCTGTACTTGCACCGCCTCACAATGGAGTCCCGCCCAGCCGTGCTGCACTGTTCTCCGCTGTATTTGCACCGCCTCACAATGGAGGCTGGCGACAGCACCCTGTGCCATGCCCTTTTCAGTTGCACTGCCTCACAATGTGTATCAACTCTGCCACGCTGTGCCGTACCCCATTGGAGGTGCACCGCCTCACAATGGAAGCCGGCTCTGCCACGCTGTGCCGCACCCCTTGGAACTTGGATTGCCTCACAATCCAAGCGGGGTCAGCTGCCATCTGCTACGCTCCATTGTACTTGCACCGCCTCACAATGGAGGCCCGGCCAGCTGTGCTGCACTGTTCTCCAGTGTATTTGCAGCACCTCACAATGGAGGCTGGCGACAGCACCCTGTGCCACGCCCTTTTCACTTGCACTGCCTCACAATGGGTATCAAGTCTGCCACGCTGTGCCGTACCCCATTGGAGGTGCACCGCCTCACAATGGAAGCCGGGTCTGCCACGCTGTGCCGCACCCTTTGGAACTTGGATTGCCTTACAATCGAAGCGGGGTAAGCTGCCATGTGCTACACTCCACTGTACTTAGACCGCCTCACAATGGAGACCCAGCCAGCTGTGCTGCGTCACACTGTACTTGCAACGCCTCACAACAGAGGCCCAGCCAGCTGTGCTGCGCCACACACCACTACACTTACAACGCCTCACAATGCAGGCCGGGTCTGCCATGCTGTTCTGTACAAAACTGTAATTGTACCGCCTCACAATGGAAGCCGGGGCTGCTGCGGTGTGCCGCTCCCCGCTCTACTTGCGCCGCCTCACAATGGAGGACGGGGATGCTGGTCTGTGCCACACCGCTTGGAACTTGGATTGCCTCACAATCGAAGCAGGGTCAGCTGCCATGTGCCACCCTCCACTGTAATTGGACCACCTCACAATGGAGACCCGGCCAGCTGTGCTGCGCTACATTCCTCTGTACTTGCACCGCCTCACAATGGAGTCCCGGCCAGCCGTGCTGCACTGTTCTCCGCTGTATTTGAAACGCCTCAAAATGGAGGCTGGCGACAGCACCCTGTGCCACGCCCTTTTCACTTGCACTGCCTCACAATGGGTATCAAGTCTGCCACGCTGTGCCGTACCCCATTGGAGGTGCACCGCCTCACAATGGAAGCCGGCTCTGCCACGCTGTGCCGCACCCCTTGGAACTTGGATTGCCTCACAATCGAAGCGGGGTCAGCTGTCATCTGCTACGCTGCACTGTACTTGCACCGCCTCACAATGGAGGCCCGGCCAGCTGTGCTGCTCTGTTCTCCAGTGTATTTGCAGCACCTCACAATGGAGGCTGGCGATGCCACCCTGCGCCACGCCCTTTGCACTTGCACTATCTCACAAATGTAACCAAGTGTGCCACGCTGTTCCGTACCCCATTGGAGGTCCACCGCCTCCCAGTGGAAGCCGGGTCTCCACGCTGTGCCGCACCCTTTGGAACTTGGATTGCCTCACAATCGAAGCGGGGTCAGCTGCCATGTGCCACCCTCCACTGTACTTGGACCACCTCACAATGCAGACCCGGCCAGCTGTGCTGCGCTACATTCCTCTGTACTTGCACCGCCTCACAATGGAGGCCCGGCCAGCCGTGCTGCACTGTTCTCCGCTGTATTTGCAACGCCTCACAATGGAGGCTGGCGACAGTACCCTGTGCCACGCTCTTTGCACTTGCACTGCCTCACAATGGAGACCAAGTCTGCCACGCTGTGCCGTACCCCATTGGAGGTGCACCGCCTCACAATGGAGGCCCGGCCAGCTGTGCTGCACTGTTCTCCAGCATATTTGCACCGCCTCACAATGGAGGCTGGCGATGCCACCCTGCGCCACGCCCTTTGCACTTGCACTAGCTCACAAATGTAACCAAGTGTGCCACGCTGTTCCATACCCCATTGGAGCTCCACTGCCTCCCAGTGGAAGCCGGGACTCCACGCTGTGCCGCACCCTTTGGAACTTGGATTGCCTCTTAATCGAAGTGGGCTCAGCTGCCATGTGCCACCCTCCACTGTACTTGGACCACCTCACAATGCAGACCCGGCCAGCTGTGCTGCGTCACACTGTACTTGCAACGCCTCACAACGGAGGCCCAGCCAGCTGTGCTGCGCCACACACCACTACACTTACAACGCCTCACAATGCAGGCCGGGTCTGCCATGCTGTTCTGTACAAAACTGTAATTGTACCGCCTCACAATGGAAGCCGGGGCTGCTGCGGTGTGCCGCTCCCCGCTCTACTTGCGCCGCCTCACAATGGAGGACGGGGATGCTGGTCTGTGCCACACCGCTTGGAACTTGGATTGCCTCACAATCGAAGCGGGGTCAGCTGCCATGTGCCACCCTCCACTGTAATTGGACCACCTCACAATGCAGACCCGGCCAGCTGTGCTGCGCTACATTCCTCTGTACTTGCACCGCCTCACAATGGAAGCCGGCTCTGCCACGCTGTGCCGCACCCCTTGGAACTTGGATTGCCTCATAATCGAAGTGGGCTCAGCTGCCATGTGCCACCCTCCACTGTACTTGGACCACCTCACAATGCAGACCCGGCAGGCTGTGCTGCGCTACATTCCTCTGTACTTGCACCGCCTCACAATGGAGTCCCGGCCGGCCGTGCTGCACTGTTCTCCGCTGTATTTGCACCGCCTCACAATGGAGGCTGGCGACAGCACCCTGTGCCACGCCCTTTTCACTTGCACTGCCTCACAATGGGTATCAAGTCTGCCACGCTGTGCCGTACCCCATTGGAGGTGCACCGCCTCACAATGGAAGCCGGGTCTGCCACGCTGTGCCGCACCCTTTGGAACTTGGATTGCCTCACAATCGAAGCGGGGTAAGCTGCCATGTGCTACGCTCCACTGTACTTAGACCGCCTCACAATGGAGGCCCTGCCAGCTGTGCTGCGCTACATTCCTCTGTATTTGCACCGCCTCACAATGCAGACCCGGCCAGCTGTGCTGCGCTACATTCCTCTGTACTTGCACCGCCTCACAATGGAGGCCTGGCCAGCCGTGCTGCACTGTTCTCCGCTGTATTTGAAACGCCTCAAAATGGAGGCTGGCGACGCCACCCTGTGCCACGCTCTTTGCACTTGCACTGCCTCACAATGGAGACCAAGTCTGCCACGCTGTGCCGTACCCCATTGGAGGTGCACCGCCTCACAATGGAAGCCGGCTCTGCCACGCTGTGCCGCACCCCTTGGAACTTGGATTGCCTCATAATCGAAGTGGGCTCAGCTGCCATGTGCCACCCTCCACTGTACTTGCACCACCTCACAATGCAGACCCGGCCAGCTGTGCTGCGCTACATTCCTCTGTACTTGCACCGCCTCACAATGGAGTCCTGGCCAGCCGTGCTGCACTGTTCTCCGCTGTATTTGCACCGCCTCACAATGGAGGCTGGCGACGCCACCCTGTGCCACGCCCTTTTCACTTGCACTGCCTCACAATGGGTACCAAGTCTGCCACGCTGTGCCGTACCCCATTGGAGGTGCACCGCCTCACAATGGAATCCGGGTCTGCCACGCTGTTCTGCACCCCTTGCAACTTGGATTGCCTCACAATCGAAGCGGGGTCAGCTGCCATGTGCTACGCTCCACTGTACTTGCACCGCCTCACAATGGAGGCCCGGCCAGCTGTGCTGCACTGTTCTCCAGTGTATTTGCAGCGCCTCACAATGGAGGCTGGCGATGCCACCCTGCGCCACGCCCTTTGCACTTGTACTATCTCACAAATGTGACCAAGTGTGCCACGCTGTTCCGTACCCCATTGCAGGTCCACCGCCTCCCAATGGAAGCCGGGTCTGCCACGCTGTGCCGCACCCCTTGGAACTTGGATTGCCTCACAATCAAAGCGGGGTCAGCTGCCATGTGCCACCCTCCACTGTACTTGGACCGCCTCACAATGGAGACCCGGCCAGCTGTGCTGCGCTACATTCCTCTGTATTTGCAGCGCCTCACAATGGAGACTCGGCCAGCTGTGCTGCGTCACACTGTACTTGCAACGCCTCACAACGGAGGCCCAGCCAGCTGTGCTGCGCCACACACCACTACACTTACAACGCCTCACAATGCAGGCCGGGCCTGCCATGCTGTTCTGTACAAAACTGTAATTGTACCGCCTCACAATGGAAGCCGGGGCTGCTGCGGTGTGCCGCTCCCCGCTCTACTTGCGCCGCCTCACAATGGAGGACGGGGATGCTGGTCTGTGCCACACCGCTTGGAACTTGGATTGCCTCACAATCGAAGCGGGGTCAGCTGCCATGTGCCACCCTCCACTGTACTTGGACCACCTCACAATGCAGACCCGGCCAGCTGTGCTGCGCTACATTCCTCTGTACTTGCACCGCCTCACAATGGCGTCCCGGCCAGCCGTGCTGCCCTGTTCTCCGCTGTATTTGCAACGCCTCACAATGGAGGCTGGCGACAGTACCCTGTGCCACGCTCTTTGCACTTGCACTGCCTCACAATGGAGACCAAGTCTGCCACGCTGTGCCGTACCCCATTGGAGGTGCACCGCCTCACAATGGAGGCCGGGTCTGCCACGCTGTGCCGCACCCCTTGGAACTTGGATTGCCTCACAATCGAAGCGGGGTCAGCTGCCATGTGCCACGCTCCACTGTACTTGCACCGCCTCACAATGGAAGCCGGGTCTGCTGCGGTGTGCCGCTCCCCACTCTACTTGCGCCGCCTCACAATGGAGGACGGGGATGCTGCTCTGTGCCACACCCCTTGGAACTTGTATTGCCTCACAAACGAAGCGGGATCAGCTGTCATTTGCTATGCTCCACTGTACTTTCACCGCCTCACAATGGAGTCCCGGCCAGTCGTGCTGCACTGTTCTCCGCTGTATTTGCACCGCCTCACAATGGAGGCTGGCGACGCCACCCTGTGCCACGCCCTTTTCACTTGCACTGCCTCACAATGGGTACCAAGTCTGCCACGCTGTGCCGTACCCCATTGGAGGTGCACCGCCTCACAATGGAAGCCGGGTCTGCCACGCTGTGCCGCACCCCTTGCAACTTGGATTGCCTCACAATCGAAGCGGGGTAAGCTGCCATGTGCTACGCTCCACTGTACTTGCACCGCCTCACAATGGAGGCCCGGCCAGCTGTGCTGCACTGTTCTCCAGTGTATTTGCAGCGCCTCACAATGGAGGCTGGCGATGCCACCCTGCGCCACGCCCTTTGCACTTGCACTATCTCACAAATGTAACCAAGTGTACCATGCTGTTCCGTACCCCATTGGAGGTCCACCGCCTCCCAGTGGAAGCCGGGTCTCCACGCTGTGCCGCACACCTTGGAACGTGGATTGCCTCATAATCGAAGTGGGCTCAGCTGCCATGTGCCACCCTCCACTGTACTTGGACCGCCTCACAATGCAGACCCGGCCAGCTGTGCTGCGCTACATTCCTCTGTACTTGCACCGCCTCACAATGGAGTCCCGCCCAGCCGTGCGGCACTGTTCTCCGCTGTATTTGCACCGCCTCACAATGGAGGCTGGCGACAGCACCCTGTGCCATGCCCTTTTCAGTTGCACTGCCTCACAATGTGTATCAACTCTGCCACGCTGTGCCGTACCCCATTGGAGGTGCACCGCCTCACAATGGAAGCCGGCTCTGCCACGCTGTGCCGCACCCCTTGGAACTTGGATTGCCTCACAATCAAAGCGGGGTCAGCTGCCATCTGCTACGCTCCACTGTACTTGCACCGCCTCACAATGGAGGCCCGGCCAGCTGTGCTGCACTGTTCTCCAGTGTATTTGCAGCGCCTCACAATGGAGGCTGGCGATGCCACCCTGCGCCACGCCCTTTTCACTTGCACTATCTCACAAATGTAACCAAGTGTGCCACGCTGTTCCGTACCCCATTGGAGGTCCACCGCCTCCCAGTGGAAGCCGGGTCTCCACGCTGTGCCGCACCCTTTGGAACTTGGATTGCCTCTTAATCGAAGTGGGCTCAGCTGCCATGTGCCACCCTCCACTGTACTTGGACCACCTCACAATGCAGACCCGGCCAGCTGTGCTGCGCCACATTCCTCTGTACTTGCACCGCCTCACAATGGAGGCCCAGCCAGCTGTGCTGCACTGTTCTCCGCTGTATTTGCAACGCCTCAAAATGGAGGCTGGCGACAGCACCCTGTGCCACGCCCTTTTCACTTGCACTGCCTCACAATGGGTATCACGTCTGCCACGCTGTGCCGTACCCCATTGGAGGTGCACCGCCTCACAATGGAAGCCGGGTCTGCCACGCTGTGCCGCACCCTTTGGAACTTGGATTGCCTCACAATCGAAGCGGGGTAAGCTGCCATGTGCTACGCTCCACTGTACTTAGACCGCCTCACAATGGAGGCCCTGCCAGCTGTGCTGCGCTACATTCCTCTGTATTTGCAGCGCCTCACAATGGAGACCCAGCCAGGTGTGCTGCGTCACACTGTACTTGCAACGCCTCACAACGGAGGCCCAGCCAGCTGTGCTGCGCCACACACCACTACACTTACAACGCCTCACAATGCAGGCCGGGTCTGCCATGCTGTTCTGTACAAAACTGTAATTGTACCGCCTCACAATGGAAGCCGGGGCTGCTGCGGTGTGCCGCTCCCCGCTCTACTTGCGCCGCCTCACAATGGAGGACGGGGATGCTGGTCTGTGCCACACCGCTTGGAACTTGGATTGCCTCACAATCGAAGCGGGGTCAGCTGCCATGTGCCACCCTCCACTGTAATTGGACCACCTCACAATGCAGACCCGGCCAGCTGTGCTGCGCTACATTCCTCTGTACTTGCACCGCCTCACAATGGAAGCCGGCTCTGCCACGCTGTGCCGCACCCCTTGGAACTTGGATTGCCTCATAATCGAAGTGGGCTCAGCTGCCATGTGCCACCCTCCACTGTACTTGGACCACCTCACAATGCAGACCCGGCAGGCTGTGCTGCGCTACATTCCTCTGTACTTGCACCGCCTCACAATGGAGTCCCGGCCAGCCGTGCTGCACTGTTCTCCGCTGTATTTGCACCGCCTCAAAATGGAGGCTGGCGACAGCACCCTGTGCCACGCCCTTTTCACTTGCACTGCCACACAATGGGTATCAAGTCTGCCACGCTGTGCCGTACCCCATTGGAGGTGCACCGCCTCACAATGGAAGACGGCTCTGCCACGCTGTGCCGCACCCTTTGGAACTTGGATTGCCTCACAATCGAAGCGGGGTAAGCTGCCATGTGCTACGCTCCACTGTACTTAGACCGCCTCACAATGGAGGCCCTGCCAGCTGTGCTGCGCTACATTCCTCTGTATTTGCACCGCCTCACAATGCAGACCCGGCCAGCTGTGCTGCGCTACATTCCTCTGTACTTGCACCGCCTCACAATGGAGGCCTGGCCAGCCGTGCTGCACTGTTCTCCGCTGTATTTGAAACGCCTCAAAATGGAGGCTGGCGACGCCACCCTGTGCCACGCTCTTTGCACTTGCACTGCCTCACAATGGAGACCAAGTCTGCCACGCTGTGCCGTACCCCATTGGAGGTGCACCGCCTCACAATGGAAGCCGGGTCTGCCACGCTGTGCCGCACCCCTTGGAACTTGGATTGCCTCATAATCGAAGTGGGCTCAGCTGCCATGTGCCACCCTCCACTGTACTTGCACCACCTCACAATGCAGACCCGGCCAGCTGTGCTGCGCTACATTCCTCTGTACTTGCACCGCCTCACAATGGAGTCCCGGCCAGCCGTGCTGCACTGTTCTCCGCTGTATTTGCACCGCCTCACAATGGAGGCTGGTGACGCCACCCTGTGCCACGCCCTTTTCACTTGCACTGCCTCACAATGGGTACCAAGTCTGCCACGCTGTGCCGTACCCCATTGGAGGTGCACCGCCTCACAATGGAAGCCGGGTCTGCCACGCTGTTCTGCACCCCTTGCAACTTGGATTGCCTCACAATCGAAGCGGGGTAAGCTGCCATGTGCTACGCTCCACTGTACTTGCACCGCCTCACAATGGAGGCCCGGCCAGCTGTGCTGCACTGTTCTCCAGTGTATTTGCAGCGCCTCACAATGGAGGCTGGCGATGCCACCCTGCGCCACGCCCTTTGCACTTGTACTATCTCACAAATGTGACCAAGTGTGCCACGCTGTTCCGTACCCCATTGCAGGTCCACCGCCTCCCAATGGAAGCCGGGTCTGCCACGCTGTGCCGCACCCCTTGGAACTTGGATTGCCTCACAATCAAAGCGGGGTCAGCTGCCATGTGCCACCCTCCACTGTACTTGGACCACCTCACAATGGAGACCCGGCCAGCTGTGCTGCGCTACATTCCTCTGTATTTGCAGCGCCTCACAATGGAGACTCGGCCAGCTGTGCTGCGTCACACTGTACTTGCAACGCCTCACAACGGAGGCCCAGCCAGCTGTGCTGCGCCACACACCACTACACTTACAACGCCTCACAATGCAGGCCGGGCCTGCCATGCTGTTCTGTACAAAACTGTAATTGTACCGCCTCACAATGGAAGCCGGGGCTGCTGCGGTGTGCCGCTCCCCGCTCTACTTGCGCCGCCTCACAATGGAGGACGGGGATGCTGGTCTGTGCCACACCGCTTGGAACTTGGATTGCCTCACAATCGAAGCGGGGTCAGCTGCCATGTGCCACCCTCCACTGTACTTGGACCACCTCACAATGCAGACCCGGCCAGCTGTGCTGCGCTACATTCCTCTGTACTTGCACCGCCTCACAATGGCGTCCCGGCCAGCCGTGCTGCCCTGTTCTCCGCTGTATTTGCACCGCCTCAAAATGGAGGCTGGCGACAGTACCCTGTGCCACGCTCTTTGCACTTGCACTGCCTCACAATGGAGACCAAGTCTGCCACGCTGTGCCGTACCCCATTGGAGGTGCACCGCCTCACAATGGAGGCCGGGTCTGCCACGCTGTGCCGCACCCCTTGGAACTTGGATTGCCTCACAATCGAAGCAGGGTCAGCTGCCATGTGCCACGCTCCACTGTACTTGCACCGCCTCACAATGGAAGCCGGGTCTGCTGCGGTGTGCCGCTCCCCACTCTACTTGTGCCGCCTCACAATGAAGGACGGGGATGCTGCTCTGTGCCACACCCCTTGGAACTTGTATTGCCTCACAAACGAAGCGGGATCAGCTGTCATTTGCTATGCTCCACTGTACTTTCACCGCCTCACAATGGAGTCCCGGCCAGTCGTGCTGCACTGTTCTCCGCTGTATTTGCACCGCCTCACAATGGAGGCTGGCGACGCCACCCTGTGCCACGCCCTTTTCACTTGCACTGCCTCACAATGGGTACCAAGTCTGCCACGCTGTGCCATACCCCATTGGAGGTGCACCGCCTCACAATGGAAGCCGGGTCTGCCACGCTGTGCTGCACCCCTTGCAACTTGGATTGCCTCACAATCGAAGCGGGGTAAGCTGCCATGTGCTACGCTCCACTGTACTTGCACCGCCTCACAATGGAGGCCCGGCCAGCTGTGCTGCACTGTTCTCCAGTGTATTTGCAGCGCCTCACAATGGAGGCTGGCGATGCCACCCTGCGCCACGCCCTTTGCACTTGCACTATCTCACAAATGTAACCAAGTGTGCCACGCTGTTCCGTACCCCATTGGAGGTCCACCGCCTCCCAGTGGAAGCCGGGTCTCCACGCTGTGCCGCACACCTTGGAACGTGGATTGCCTCATAATCGAAGTGGGCTCAGCTGCCATGTGCCACCCTCCACTGTACTTGGACCGCCTCACAATGCAGACCCGGCCAGCTGTGCTGCGCTACATTCCTCTGTACTTGCACCGCCTCACAATGGAGTCCCGCCCAGCCGTGCGGCACTGTTCTCCGCTGTATTTGCACCGCCTCACAATGGAGGCTGGCGACAGCACCCTGTGCCATGCCCTTTTCACTTGCACTGCCTCACAATGTGTATCAACTCTGCCACGCTGTGCCGTACCCCATTGGAGGTGCACCGCCTCACAATGGAAGCCGGCTCTGCCACGCTGTGCCGCACCCCTTGGAACTTGGATTGCCTCACAATCCAAGCGGGGTCAGCTGCCATCTGCTACGCTGCACTGTACTTGCACCGCCTCACAATGGAGGCCCGGCCAGCTGTGCTGCACTGTTCTCCAGTGTATTTGCAGCACCTCACAATGGAGGCTGGCGATGCCACCCTGCGCCACGCCCTTTTCACTTGCACTATCTCACAAATGTAACCAAGTGTGCCACGCTGTTCCATACCTCATTGGAGCTCCACCGCCTCCCAGTGGAAGCCGGGACTCCACGCTGTGCCGCACCCTTTGGAACTTGGATTGCCTCTTAATCGAAGTGGGCTCAGCTGCCATGTGCCACCCTCCACTGTACTTGGACCACCTCACAATGCAGACCCGGCCAGCTGTGCTGCGCCACATTCCTCTGTACTTGCACCGCCTCACAATGGAGGCCCAGCCAGCTGTGCTGCACTGTTCTCCGCTGTATTTGAAACGCCTCAAAATGGAGGCTGGCGACAGCACCCTGTGCCACGCCCTTTTCACTTGCACTGCCTCACAATGGGTATCACGTCTGCCACGCTGTGCCGTACCCCATTGGAGGTGCACCGCCTCACAATGGAAGCCGGGTCTGCCACGCTGTGCCGCACCCTTTGGAACTTGGATTGCCTCACAATCGAAGCGGGGTAAGCTGCCATGTGCTACGCTCCACTGTACTTAGACCGCCTCACAATGGAGGCCCTGCCAGCTGTGCTGCGCTACATTCCTCTGTATTTGCAGCGCCTCACAATGGAGACCCAGCCAGGTGTGCTGCGTCACACTGTACTTGCAACGCCTCACAACGGAGGCCCAGCCAGCTGTGCTGCGCCACACACCACTACACTTACAACGCCTCACAATGCAGGCCGGGTCTGCCATGCTGTTCTGTACAAAACTGTAATTGTACCGCCTCACAATGGAAGCCGGGGCTGCTGCGGTGTGCCGCTCCCCGCTCTACTTGCGCCGCCTCACAATGGAGGACGGGGATGCTGGTCTGTGCCACACCGCTTGGAACTTGGATTGCCTCACAATCGAAGCGGGGTCAGCTGCCATGTGCCACCCTCCACTGTAATTGGACCACCTCACAATGCAGACCCGGCCAGCTGTGCTGCGCTACATTCCTCTGTACTTGCACCGCCTCACAATGGAAGCCGGCTCTGCCACGCTGTGCCGCACCCCTTGGAACTTGGATTGCCTCATAATCGAAGTGGGCTCAGCTGCCATGTGCCACCCTCCACTGTACTTGGACCACCTCACAATGCAGACCCGGCCAGCTGTGCTGCGCTACATTCCTCTGTACTTGCACCGCCTCACAATGGAGTCCCGGCCAGCCGTGCTGCACTGTTCTCCGCTGTATTTGCACCGCCTCAAAATGGAGGCTGGCGACAGCACCCTGTGCCACGCCCTTTTCACTTGCACTGCCTCACAATGGGTATCAAGTCTGCCACGCTGTGCCGTACCCCATTGGAGGTGCACCGCCTCACAATGGAAGACGGCTCTGCCACGCTGTGCCGCACCCCTTGGAACTTGGATTGCCTCACAATCGAAGCGGGGTCAGCTGCCATCTGCTACGCTCCACTGTACTTGCACCGCCTCACAATGGAGGCCCGGCCAGCTGTGCTGCTCTGTTCTCCAGTGTATTTGCAGCGCCTCACAATGGAGGCTGGCGATGCCACCCTGCGCCACGCCCTTTGCACTTGCACTATCTCACAAATGTAACCAAGTGTGCCACGCTGTTCCGTACCCCATTGGAGGTCCACCGCCTCCCAGTGGAAGCCGGGTCTCCACGCTGTGCCGCACCCTTTGGAACTTGGATTGCCTCTTAATCGAAGTGGGCTCAGCTGCCATGTGCCACCCTCCACTGTACTTGGACCACCTCACAATGCAGACCCGGCCAGCTGTGCTGCGCTACATTCCTCTGTACTTGCACCGCCTCACAATGGAGGCCCGGCCAGCCGTGCTGCACTGTTCTCCGCTGTATTTGAAACGCCTCACAATGGAGGCTGGCGACGCCACCCTGTGCCACGCTCTTTGCACTTGCACTGCCTCACAATGGAGACCAAGTCTGCCACGCTGTGCCGTACCCCATTGGAGGTGCACCGCCTCACAATGGAATCCGGGTCAGCCACGCTGTGCCGTACCCCTTGGAACTTGGATTGCCCCACAATCGAAGCGGGGTCAGCTGCCATCTGCTACGCTGCACTGTACTTGCACCGCCTCACAATGGAGGCCCGGCCAGCTGTGCTGCACTGTTCTCCAGCATATTTGCACCGCCTCACAATGGAGGCTGGCGATGCCACCCTGCGCCACGCCCTTTGCACTTGCACTAGCTCACAAATGTAACCAAGTGTGCCACGCTGTTCCATACCCCATTGGAGCTCCACTGCCTCCCAGTGGAAGCCGGGACTCCACGCTCTGCCGCACCCTTTGGAACTTGGATTGCCTCTTAATCGAAGTGGGCTCAGCTGCCATGTGCCACCCTCCACTGTACTTGGACCACCTCACAATGCAGACCCGGCCAGCTGTGCTGCGCTACATTCCTCTGTACTTGCACCGCCTCACAATGGAGGCCCGGCCAGCTGTGCTGCACTGTTCTCCGCTGTATTTGAAACGCCTCAAAATGGAGGCTGGCGACAGCACCCTGTGCCACGCCCTTTTCACTTGCACTGCCTCACAATGGGTATCAAGTCTGCCACGCTGTGCCGTACCCCATTGGAGGTGCACCGCCTCACAATGGAAGCCGGGTCTGCCACGCTGTGCCGCACCCCTTGGAACTTGGATTGCCTCACAATCGAAGCGGGGTCAGCTGCCATGTGCTACGCTCCACTGTACTTAGACCACCTCACAATGGAGGCCCTGCCAGCTGTGCTGCGCTACATTCCTCTGTATTTGCACCGCTTCACAATGGAGACCCGGCCAGCTGTGCTGCGTCACACTGTACTTGCAACGCCTCACAACGGAGGCCCAGCCAGCTGTGCTGCGCCACACACCACTACACTTACAATGCCTCACAATGCAGGCCGGGCTTGCCATGCTGTGCTCTACAAAATTATAGTTGCACCGCCTCACAATGGAAGCCGGGGCTGCTGCGGTGTGCCGCTCCCCGCTCTACTTGCGCCGCCTCACAATGGAGGACGGGGATGCTGGTCTGTGCCACACCGCTTGGAACTTGGATTGCCTCACAATCGAAGCGGGGTCAGCTGCCATGTGCCACCCTCCACTGTACTTGGACCACCTCACAATGCAGACCCGGCCAGCTGTGCTGCGCTACATTCCTCTGTACTTGCACCGCCTCACAATGGCGTCCCGGCCAGCCGTGCTGCCCTGTTCTCCGCTGTATTTGCACCGCCTCAAAATGGAGGCTGGCGACAGTACCCTGTGCCACGCTCTTTGCACTTGCACTGCCTCACAATGGAGACCAAGTCTGCCACGCTGTGCCGTACCCCATTGGAGGTGCACTGCCTCACAATGGAGACCAAGTCTGCCACGCTGTGCCGCACCCCTTGGAACTTGGATTGCCTCATAATCGAAGTGGGCTCAGCTGCCATGTGCCACGGTCAACTATACTTTCACGGCCTCCCAATGGAGGCCCAGCCAGCTGTGCTGCGCCACATTCCTCTGTACTTGCAACGCCTCACAATGGAGGCCCGGCCAGCCGTGCTGCACTGTTCTCCGCTGTAGTTGCACCGCCTCACAATGGAGGCTGGCGACAGCACCCTGTGCCACGCCCTTTTCACTTGCACTGCCTCACAATGGGTATCAAGTCTGCCACGCTGTGCCGTACCCCATTGGAGGTGCACCGCCTCACAATGGAAGCCGGGTCTGCCACGCTGTGCCGCACCCTTTGGAACTTGGATTGCCTCACAATCGAAGCGGGGTAAGCTGCCATGTGCTACGCTCCACTGTACTTAGACCGCCTCACAATGGAGGCCCTGCCAGCTGTGCTGCGCTACATTCCTCTGTATTTGCAGCGCCTCACAATGGAGACCCGGCCAGCTGTGCTGCGTCACACTGTACTTGCAACGCCTCACAACGGAGGCCCAGCCAGCTGTGCTGCGCCACACACCACTACACTTACAACGCCTCACAATGCAGGCCGGGTCTGCCATGCTGTTCTGTACAAAACTGTAATTGTACCGCCTCACAATGGAAGCCGGGGCTGCTGCGGTGTGCCGCTCCCCGCTCTACTTGCGCCGCCTCACAATGGAGGACGGGGATGCTGGTCTGTGCCACAACGCTTGGAACTTGGATTGCCTCACAATCGAAGCGGGGTCAGCGGCCATGTGCCACGCTCCACTGTACTTGCACCGCCTCACAATGGAGACCCGGCCAGCTGTGCTGCGCCACATTGTACTTGCAACGCCTCACAACGGAGGCCCAGCCAGCTGTGCTGCGCCACACACCTCTACACTTAAAACGCCTCACATTGCAGACCGGGCCTGCCATGCTGTTCTGTACAAAACTGTAATGGCACCGCCTCGCAATGGAAGCCGGGTCTGCTGCGGTGTGCCGCTCCCCACTCTACTTGCGCCGCCTCACAATGGAGGCCCGGCCAGCTGTGCTGCTCTGTTCTCCAGTGTATTTGCAGCGCCTCACAATGGAGGCTGGCGATGCCACCCTGCGCCACGCCCTTTGCACTTGTACTATCTCACAAATGTGACCAAGTGTGCCACGCTGTTCCGTACCCCATTGCAGGTCCACCGCCTCCCAATGGAAGCCGGGTCTGCCACGCTGTGCCGCACCCCTTGGAACTTGGATTGCCTCCCAATCGAAGCGGGGTCAGCTGCCATGTGCCACCCTCCACTGTACTTGGACCGCCTCACAATGGAGACCCGGCCAGCTGTGCTGCGCTACATTCCTCTGTATTTGCAGCGCCTCACAATGGAGACCCGGCCAGCTGTGCTGCGTCACACTGTACTTGCAACGCCTCACAACGGAGGCCCAGCCAGCTGTGCTGCGCCACACACCACTACACTTACAACGCCTCACAATGCAGGCCGGGTCTGCCATGCTGTTCTGTACAAAACTGTAATGGCACCGCCTCGCAATGGAAGCCGGGGCTGCTGCGGTGTGCCGCTCCCCACTCTACTTGCGCCGCCTCACAATGGAGGACGGGGATGCTGGTCTGTGCCACACTGCTTGGAACTTGGATTGCCCCACAATCGAAGCGGGGTCAGCTGCCATGTGCCACCCTCCACTGTAATTGGACCACCTCACAATGCAGACCCGGCCAGCTGTGCTGCGCTACATTCCTCTGTACTTGCACCGCCTCACAATGGAGGCCCGGCCAGCCGTGCTGCCCTGTTCTCCGCTGTATTTGAAACGCCTCACAATGGAGGCTGGCGACGCCACCCTGTGCCACGCCCTTTTCACTTGCACTGCCTCACAATGGAGACCAAGTCTGCCACGCTGTGCCGTACCCCATTGGAGGTGCACCGCCTCACAATGGAAGCCGGGTCTGCCACGCTGTGCCACACCCCTTGGAACTTGGATTGCCTCACAATCGAAGCGGGGTCAGCTGCCATGTGCCACGCTCCACTGTACTTGCACCGCTTCGCAATGGAGACCCGGCCAGCTGTGCTGCTTCACATTGTATTTGCAATGCCTCACAACGGAGGCCTAGCCAGCTGTGCTGCGCCACACACCGCTACACTTACAACGCCTCACAATGCAGGCCGGGCCTGCCATGCTGTTCTGTACAAAACTGTAATGGCACCGCCTCACAATGGAAGCCGGGGCTGCTGCGGTGTGCCGCTCCCCACTGTACTTGCGCCGCCTCACAATGGAGGACGGGGATGCTGCTCTGTGCCACACCCCTTGGAACTTGGATTGCCTCACAAACGAAGCGGGATCAGCTGTCATTTGCTATGCTCCACTGTACTTTCACCGCCTCACAATGGAGTCCCGGCCAGTCGTGCTGCACTGTTCTCCGCTGTATTTGCACCGCCTCACAATGGAGGCTGGTGACGCCACCCTGTGCCACGCCCTTTTCACTTGCACTGCCTCACAATGGGTACCAAGTCTGCCACGCTGTGCCATACCCCATTGGAGGTGCACTGCCTCACAATGGAATCCGGGTCTGCCACGCTGTGCTGCACCCCTTGCAACTTGGATTGCCTCACAATCGAAGCGGGGTCAGCTGCCATGTGCCACCCTCCACTGTACTTGGACCGCCTCACAATGGAGACCCAGCCAGCTGTGCTGCGCTACATTCCTCTGTATTTGCAGCGCCTCACAATGGAGACTCGGCCAGCTGTGCTGCTTCACACTGTACTTGCAACGCCTCACAACGGAGGCCCAGCCAGCTGTGCTGCGCCACACACCACTACACTTACAACGCCTCACAATGCAGGCCGGGTCTGCCATGCTGTTCTGTACAAAACTGTAATTGTACCGCCTCACAATGGAAGCCGGGGCTGCTGCGGTGTGCCGCTCCCCGCTCTACTTGCGCCGCCTCACAATGGAGGACGGGGATGCTGGTCTGTGCCACACCGCTTGGAACTTGGATTGCCTCACAATCGAAGCGGGGTCAGCTGCCATGTGCCACCCTCCACTGTAATTGGACCACCTCACAATGCAGACCCGGCCAGCTGTGCTGCGCTACATTCCTCTGTACTTGCACCGCCTCACAATGGCGTCCCGGCCAGCCGTGCTGCCCTGTTCTCCGCTGTATTTGCACCGCCTCAAAATGGAGGCTGGCGACGCCACCCTGTGCCACGCCCTTTTCACTTGCACTGCCTCACAATGGAGACCAAGTCTGCCACGCTGTGCCGTACCCCATTGGAGGTGCACCGCCTCACAGTGGAAGCCGGCTCTGACACGCTGTGCCGCACCCCTTGCAACTTGGATTGCCTCACAATCGAAGCGGGGACAGCTGCCATCTGCTACGCTCCACTGTACTTGCACCGCCTCACAATGGAGGCCCGGCCAGTTGTGCTGCACTGTTCTCCAGTGTATTTGCAGCGCCTCACAATGGAGGCTGGCGACACCACCCTGTGCCACGCCCTTTTCACTTGCACTGCCTCACAATGGAGACCAAGTCTGCCACGCTGTGCCGTACCCCATTGGAGGTGCACCGCCTCACAATGGAAGCCGGGTCTGCCATGCTGTGCCGCACCCCATGGAACTTGGATTGCCTCACAATCGAAGCGGGGTCAGCTGCCATGTGCCACGCTCCACTGTACCTGCACCGCCTCACAATGGAGACCCGGCCAGCTGTGCTGCGCCACATTGTACTTGCAACGCCTCACAACGGAGGCCTAGCCAGCTGTGCTGCGCTACATTCCTCTGTATTTGCAGCGCCTCACAATGGAGACTCGGCCAGCTGTGCTGCGTCACACTGTACTTGCAACGCCTCACAACGGAGGCCCAGCCAGCTGTGCTGCGCCACACACCACTACACTTACAACGCCTCACAATGCAGGCCGGGCCTGCCATGCTGTTCTGTACAAAACTGTAATTGTACCGCCTCACAATGGAAGCCGGGGCTGCTGCGGTGTGCCGCTCCCCGCTCTACTTGCGCCGCCTCACAATGGAGGACGGGGATGCTGGTCTGTGCCACACCGCTTGGAACTTGGATTGCCTCACAATCGAAGCGGGGTCAGCTGCCATGTGCCACCCTCCACTGTACTTGGACCACCTCACAATGCAGACCCGGCCAGCTGTGCTGCGCTACATTCCTCTGTACTTGCACCGCCTCACAATGGCGTCCCGGCCAGCCGTGCTGCCCTGTTCTCCGCTGTATTTGCAACGCCTCACAATGGAGGCTGGCGACAGTACCCTGTGCCACGCTCTTTGCACTTGCACTGCCTCACAATGGAGACCAAGTCTGCCACGCTGTGCCGTACCCCATTGGAGGTGCACCGCCTCACAATGGAGGCCGGGTCTGCCACGCTGTGCCGCACTCCTTGGAACTTGGATTGCCTCACAATCGAAGCAGGGTCAGCTGCCATGTGCCACGCTCCACTGTACTTGCACCGCCTCACAATGGAAGCCGGGTCTGCTGCGGTGTGCCGCTCCCCACTCTACTTGTGCCGCCTCACAATGGAGGACGGGGATGCTGCTCTGTGCCACACCCCTTGGAACTTGTATTGCCTCACAAACGAAGCGGGATCAGCTGTCATTTGCTATGCTCCACTGTACTTTCACCGCCTCACAATGGAGTCCCGGCCAGTCGTGCTGCACTGTTCTCCGCTGTATTTGCACCGCCTCACAATGGAGGCTGGTGACGCCACCCTGTGCCACGCCCTTTTCACTTGCACTGCCTCACAATGGGTACCAAGTCTGCCACGCTGTGCCATACCCCATTGGAGGTGCACCGCCTCACAATGGAAGCCGGGTCTGCCACGCTGTGCCGCACCCCTTGCAACTTGGATTGCCTCACAATCGAAGCGGGGTAAGCTGCCATGTGCTACGCTCCACTGTACTTGCACCGCCTCACAATGGAGGCCCGGCCAGCTGTGCTGCACTGTTCTCCAGTGTATTTGCAGCGCCTCACAATGGAGGCTGGCGATGCCACCCTGCGCCACGCCCTTTGCACTTGCACTATCTCACAAATGTAACCAAGTGTACCATGCTGTTCCGTACCCCATTGGAGGTCCACCGCCTCCCAGTGGAAGCCGGGTCTCCACGCTGTGCCGCACACCTTGGAACGTGGATTGCCTCATAATCGAAGTGGGCTCAGCTGCCATGTGCCACCCTCCACTGTACTTGGACCGCCTCACAATGCAGACCCGGCCAGCTGTGCTGCGCTACATTCCTCTGTACTTGCACCGCCTCACAATGGAGTCCCGCCCAGCCGTGCGGCACTGTTCTCCGCTGTATTTGCACCGCCTCACAATGGAGGCTGGCGACAGCACCCTGTGCCATGCCCTTTTCACTTGCACTGCCTCACAATGTGTATCAACTCTGCCACGCTGTGCCGTACCCCATTGGAGGTGCACCGCCTCACAATGGAAGCCGGCTCTGCCACGCTGTGCCGCACCCCTTGGAACTTGGATTGCCTCACAATCCAAGCGGGGTCAGCTGCCATCTGCTACGCTGCACTGTACTTGCACCGCCTCACAATGGAGGCCCGGCCAGCTGTGCTGCACTGTTCTCCAGTGTATTTGCAGCACCTCACAATGGAGGCTGGCGATGCCACCCTGCGCCACGCCCTTTTCACTTGCACTATCTCACAAATGTAACCAAGTGTGCCACGCTGTTCCATACCCCATTGGAGGTCCACCGCCTCCCAGTGGAAGCCGGGTCTCCACGCTGTGCCGCACCCTTTGGAACTTGGATTGCCTCTTAATCGAAGTGGGCTCAGCTGCCATGTGCCACCCTCCACTGTACTTGGACCACCTCACAATGCAGACCCGGCCAGCTGTGCTGCGCTACATTCCTCTGTACTTGCACCGCCTCACAATGGAGGCCCAGCCAGCTGTGCTGCACTGTTCTCCGCTGTATTTGCAACGCCTCAAAATGGAGGCTGGCGACAGCACCCTGTGCCACGCTCTTTGCACTTGCACTGCCTCACAATGGGTACCAAGTCTGCCACGCTGTGCCGTACCCCATTGGAGGTGCACCGCCTCACAATGGAAGCCGGGTCTGCCACGCTGTGCCGCACCCTTTGGAACTTGGATTGCCTCACAATCGAAGCGGGGTAAGCTGCCATGTGCTACGCTCCACTGTACTTGCACCGCCTCACAATGGAGGCCCTGCCAGCTGTGCTGCGCTACATTCCTCTGTATTTGCAGCGCCTCACAATGGAGACCCAGCCAGGTGTGCTGCGTCACACTGTACTTGCAACGCCTCACAACGGAGGCCCAGCCAGCTGTGCTGCGCCACACACCACTACACTTACAACGCCTCACAATGCAGGCCGGGTCTGCCATGCTGTTCTGTACAAAACTGTAATTGTACCGCCTCACAATGGAAGCCGGGGCTGCTGCGGTGTGCCGCTCCCCGCTCTACTTGCGCCGCCTCACAATGGAGGACGGGGATGCTGGTCTGTGCCACACCGCTTGGAACTTGGATTGCCTCACAATCGAAGCGGGGTCAGCTGCCATGTGCCACCCTCCACTGTACTTGGACCACCTCACAATGCAGACCCGGCCAGCTGTGCTGCGCTACATTCCTCTGTACTTGCACCGCCTCACAATGGAAGCCGGCTCTGACACGCTGTGCCGCACCCCTTGGAACTTGGATTGCCTCACAATCGAAGCGGGGTCAGCTGCCATGTGCCACCCTCCACTGTACTTGGACCACCTCACAATGCAGACCCGGCCAGCTGTGCTGCGCTACATTCCTCTGTACTTGCACCGCCTCACAATGGAGTCCCGGCCAGCCGTGCTGCACTGTTCTCCGCTGTATTTGCACCGCCTCAAAATGGAGGCTGGCGACAGCACCCTGTGCCACGCCCTTTTCACTTGCACTGCCTCACAATGGGTACCAAGTCTGCCACGCTGTGCCGTACCCCATTGGAGGTGCACCGCCTCACAATGGAAGCCGGCTCTGCCACGCTGTGCCGCACCCCTTGGAACTTGGATTGCCTCACAATCGAAGCGGGGTCAGCTGCCATCTGCTACGCTCCACTGTACTTGCACCGCCTCACAATGGAGGCCCGGCCAGCTGTGCTGCTCTGTTCTCCAGTGTATTTGCAGCGCCTCACAATGGAGGCTGGCGATGCCACCCTGCGCCACGCCCTTTGCACTTGCACTATCTCACAAATGTAACCAAGTGTGCCACGCTGTTCCGTACCCCATTGGAGGTCCACCGCCTCCCAGTGGAAGCCGGGTCTCCACGCTGTGCCGCACCCTTTGGAACTTGGATTGCCTCTTAATCGAAGTGGGCTCAGCTGCCATGTGCCACCCTCCACTGTACTTGGACCACCTCACAATGCAGACCCGGCCAGCTGTGCTGCGCTACATTCCTCTGTACTTGCACCGCCTCACAATGGAGGCCCGGCCAGCCGTGCTGCACTGTTCTCCGCTGTATTTGCAACGCCTCACAATGGAGGCTGGCGACGCCACCCTGTGCCACGCTCTTTGCACTTGCACTGCCTCACAATGGAGACCAAGTCTGCCACGCTGTGCCGTACCCCATTGGAGGTGCACCGCCTCACAATGGAATCCGGGTCTGCCACGCTGTGCCGTACCCCTTGGAACTTGGATTGCCCCACAATCGAAGCGGGGTCAGCTGCCATCTGCTACGCTGCACTGTACTTGCACCGCCTCACAATGGAGGCCCGGCCAGCTGTGCTGCACTGTTCTCCAGCATATTTGCACCGCCTCACAATGGAGGCTGGCGATGCCACCCTGCGCCACGCCCTTTGCACTTGCACTGCCTCACAAATGTAACCAAGTCTGCCACGCTGTTCCGTACCCCATTGGAGGTGCACCGCCTCCCAGTGGAAGCCGGGTCTCCACGCTGTGCCGCACCCTTTGGAACTTGGATTGCCTCTTAATCGAAGTGGGCTCAGCTGCCATGTGCCACGCTCCACTGTACTTGCACCGCCTCACAATGGATGCCCGGCCAGCTGTGCTGCGCCACATTCCTCTGTACTTGCACCGCCTCACAATGGAGGCCCGGCCAGCTGTGCTGCACTGTTCTCCCCTGTATTTGCAATGCCTCAAAATGGAGGCTGGCGACAGCACCCTGTGCCACGCCCTTTTCACTTGCACTGCCTCACAATGGGTATCAAGTCTGCCACGCTGTGCCGTACCCCATTGGAGGTGCACCGCCTCACAATGGAAGCCGGGTCTGCCACGCTGTGCCGCACCCCTTGGAACTTGGATTGCCTCACAATCGAAGCGGGGTCAGCTGCCATGTGCTACGCTCCACTGTACTTAGACCGCCTCACAATGGAGGCCCTGCCAGCTGTGCTGCGCTACATTCCTCTGTATTTGCAGCGCCTCACAATGGAGACCCGGCCAGCTGTGCTGCGTCACACTGTACTTGCAACGCCTCACAACGGAGGCCCAGCCAGCTGTGCTGCGCCACACACCACTACACTTACAACGCCTCACAATGCAGGCCGGGTCTGCCATGCTGTTCTGTACAAAACTGTAATTGTACCGCCTCACAATGGAAGCCGGGGCTGCTGCGGTGTGCCGCTCCCCGCTCTACTTGCGCCGCCTCACAATGGAGGACGGGGATGCTGGTCTGTGCCACACCGCTTGGAACTTGGATTGCCTCACAATCGAAGCGGGGTCAGCTGCCATGTGCCACCCTCCACTGTAATTGGACCACCTCACAATGCAGACCCGGCCAGCTGTGCTGCGCTACATTCCTCTGTACTTGCACCGCCTCACAATGGCGTCCCGGCCAGCCGTGCTGCCCTGTTCTCCGCTGTATTTGCAACGCCTCACAATGGAGGCTGGCGACAGTACCCTGTGCCACGCTCTTTGCACTTGCACTGCCTCACAATGGAGACCAAGTCTGCCACGCTGTGCCGTACCCCATTGGAGGTGCACCGCCTCACAATGGAGGCCGGGGCTGCCACGCTGTGCCGCACCCCTTGGAACTTGGATTGCCTCATAATCGAAGTGGGCTCAGCTGCCATGTGCCACGGTCAACTATACTTTCACGGCCTCACAATGGAGGCCCAGCCAGCTGTGCTGCGCCACATTCCTCTGTACTTGCACCGCCTCACAATGGAGGCCCGGCCAGCCGTGCTGCACTGTTCTCCGCTGTATTTGCACCGCCTCACAATGGAGGCTGGCGACAGCACCCTGTGCCACGCCCTTTTCACTTGCACTGCCTCACAATGGGTATCAAGTCTGCCACGCTGTGCCGTACCCCATTGGAGGTGCACCGCCTCACAATGGAAGCCGGGTCTGCCACGCTGTGCCGCACCCTTTGGAACTTGGATTGCCTCACAATCGAAGCGGGGTAAGCTGCCATGTGCTACGCTCCACTGTACTTAGACCGCCTCACAATGGAGGCCCTGCCAGCTGTGCTGCGCTACATTCCTCTGTATTTGCAGCGCCTCACAATGGAGACCCGGCCAGCTGTGCTGCGTCACACTGTACTTGCAACGCCTCACAACGGAGGCCCAGCCAGCTGTGCTGCGCCACACACCACTACACTTACAACGCCTCACAATGCAGGCCGGGTCTGCCATGCTGTTCTGTACAAAACTGTAATTGTACCGCCTCACAATGGAAGCCGGGGCTGCTGCGGTGTGCCGCTCCCCGCTCTACTTGCGCCGCCTCACAATGGAGGACGGGGATGCTGGTCTGTGCCACACCGCTTGGAACTTGGATTGCCTCACAATCGAAGCGGGGTCAGCGGCCATGTGCCACGCTCCACTGTACTTGCACCGCCTCACAATGGAGACCCGGCCAGCTGTGCTGCGCCACATTGTACTTGCAACGCCTCACAACGGAGGCCCAGCCAGCTGTGCTGCGCCACACACCTCTACACTTAAAACGCCTCACATTGCAGACCGGGCCTGCCATGCTGTTCTGTACAAAACTGTAATGGCACCGCCTCGCAATGGAAGCCGGGTCTGCTGCGGTGTGCCGCTCCCCACTCTACTTGCGCCGCCTCACAATGGAGGCCCGGCCAGCTGTGCTGCTCTGTTCTCCAGTGTATTTGCAGCGCCTCACAATGGAGGCTGGCGATGCCACCCTGCGCCACGCCCTTTGCACTTGCACTATCTCACAAATGTAACCAAGTGTGCCACGCTGTTCCATACCCCATTGGAGGTCCACCGCCTCCCAGTGGAAGCCGGGTCTGCCACGCTGTGCCGCACCCTTTCGAACTTGGATTGCCTCTTAATCGAAGTGGGCTCAGCTGCCATGTGCCACCCTCCACTGTACTTGGACCACCTCACAATGCAGACCCGGCCAGCTGTGCTGCGCTACATTCCTCTGTACTTGCACCGCATCACAATGGAGGCCTGGCAAGACGTGCTGCACTGTTCTCCGCTGTATTCGCACCGCCTCACAATGGAGGCTGGCGACACCACCCTGTGCCACGCCCTTTTCACTTGCACTGCCTCACAATGGAGACCAAGTCTGCCACGCTGTGCCATACCCCATTGGAGGTGCACTGCCTCACAATGGAGACCAAGTCTGCCACGCTGTGCCGCACCCTTTGGAACTTGGATTGCCTCACAATCGAAGCGGGGTCAGCTGCCATGTGCCACCCTCCACTGTACTTGGACAACCTCACAATGCAGACCCGGCCAGCTGTGCTGCGCTACATTCCTCTGTACTTGCACCGCCTCACAATGGAGGCCCGGCCAGCCGTGCTGCACTGTTCTCCGCTGTATTTGAAACGCCTCACAATGGAGGCTGGCGACGCCACCCTGTGCCACGCTCTTTGCACTTGCACTGCCTCACAATGGAGACCAAGTCTGCCACGCTGTGCCGTACCCCATTGGAGGTGCACCGCCTCACAATGGAAGCCGGCTCTGCCACGCTGTGCCGCACCCCTTGGAACTTGGATTGCCTCACAATCGAAGCGGGGTCAGCTGCCATCTGCTACGCTCCACTGTACTTGCACCGCCTCACAATGGAGTCCCGGCCAGCTGTGCTGCACTGTTCTCCAGTGTATTTGCACCGCCTCACAATGGAAGCCGGATCTGCCACGCTGTGCCGCACCCCTTGGAACTTGGATTGCCTCACAATCGAAGCGGAGTCAGCTGCCATGTGCCACGTTCCACTGTACTTGCACCGCCTCACAATGGAGACCCGGCCAGCTATGCTGCGTCACATTGTACTCGCACCGCCTCACAATGGAGTCCCGGCCAGCCGTGCTGCACTGTTCTCCGCTGTATTTGCAACGCCTCAAAATGGAGGCTGGCGATGCCACCCTGCGCCACGCCCTTTGCACTTGCACTATCTCACAAATGTGACCAAGTCTGCCACGCTGTTCCGTACCCCATTGGAGGTCCACTGCCTCCCAATGGAAGCCGGGTCTGCCACGCTGTGCCGCACCCCTTGGAACTTGGATTGCCTCACAATCGAAGCGGGGTCAGCTGCCATGTGCCACCCTCCACTGTACTTGGACCGCCTCACAATGGAGACCCGGCCAGCTGTGCTGCGCTACATTCCTCTGTATTTGCAGCGCCTCACAATGGAGACTCGGCCAGCTGTGCTGCGTCACACTGTACTTGCAACGCCTCACAACGGAAGCCCAGCCAGCTGTGCTGCGCCACACACCACTACACTTACAACGCCTCACAATGCAGGCCGGGCCTGCCATGCTGTTCTGTTACAAAACTGTATTTGCACCGCCTCACAATGGAAGCCGGGGCTGCTGCGGTGTGCCGCTCCCCGCTCTACTTGCGCCGCCTCACAATGGAGGACGGGGATGCTGGTCTGTGCCACACCGCTTGGAACTTGGATTGCCTCACAATCGAAGCGGGGTCAGCTGCCATGTGCCACCCTCCACTGTACTTGGACCACCTCACAATGCAGACCCGGCCAGCTGTGCTGCGCTACATTCCTCTGTACTTGCACCGCCTCACAATGGAGGCCCGGCCAGCCGTGCTGCACTGTTCTCCGCTGTATTTGCACCGCCTCAAAATGGAGGCTGGCGACAGTACCCTGTGCCACGCCCTTTTCACTTGCACTGCCTCACAATGGAGACCAAGTCTGCCACGCTGTGCCGTACCCCATTGGAGGTGCACCGCCTCACAATGGAAGCCGGCTCTGACACGCTGTGCCGCACCCCTTGCAACTTGGATTGCCTCACAATCGAAGCGGGGTCAGCTGCCATCTGCTACGCTCCACTGTACTTGCACCGCCTCACAATGGAGGCCCGGCCAGCCGTGCTGCACTGTTCTCCGCTGTATTTGCACCGCCTCACAATGGAGGCTGGCGACAGCACCCTGTGCCACGCCCTTTTCACTTGCACTGCCTCACAATGGAGACCAAGTCTGCCACGCTGTGCCGTACCCCATTGGAGGTGCACCGCCTCACAATGGAAGCCGGCTCTGCCACGCTGTGCCGCACCCCTTGGAACTTGGATTGCCTCACAATCGAAGCGGGGTCAGCTGCCATCTGCTACGCTCCACTGTACTTGCACTGCCTCCCAATGGAGGCACAGCCAGCTGTGCTGCACTGTTCTCCAGTGTATTTGCAGCGCCTCACAATGGAGGCCGGCGATGCCACCCTGTGCCATGCCCTTTGCACTTGCACTATCTCACAAAGTAACCAAGTGTGCCACGCTGTTGCATACCCCATTGGAGGTCCACCGCCTCCCAGTGGAAGCCGGGTCTGCCACGCTGTGCCGCACCCTTTGGAACTTGGATTGCCTCACAATCGAAGCGGGGTCAGCGGCCATGTGCCACCCTCCACTGTACTTGGACCACCTCACAATGCAGACCCGGCCAGCTGTGCTGCGCTACATTCCTCTGTACTTGCACCGCCTCACAATGGAGGCCCGGCCAGCCGTGCTGCCCTGTTCTCCGCTGTATTTGCACCGCCTCAAAATGGAGGCTGGCGACAGTACCCTGTGCCACGCTCTTTGCACTTGCACTGCCTCACAATGGAGACCAAGTCTGCCACGCTGTGCCGTACCCCATTGGAGGTGCACCGCCTCACAATGGAGGCCGGGTCTGCCACGCTGTGGCGCACTCCTTGGAACTTGGATTGCCTCACAATCGAAGCAGGGTCAGCTGCCATGTGCCACGCTCCACTGTACTTGCACCGCCTCACAATGGAAGCCGGGTCTGCTGCGGTGTGCCGCTACCCACTCTACTTCTGCCGCCTCACAATGAAGGACGGGGATGCTGCTCTGTGCCACACCCCTTGCAACTTGTATTGCCTCACAAACGAAGCGGGATCAGCTGTCATTTGCTATGCTCCACTGTACTTTCACCGCCTCACAATGGAGTCCCGGCCAGTCGTGCTGCACTGTTCTCCGCTGTATTTGCACCGCCTCACAATGGAGGCTGGTGACGCCACCCTGTGCCACGCCCTTTTCACTTGCACTGCCTCACAATGGGTACCAAGTCTGCCACGCTGTGCCATACCCCATTGGAGGTGCACCGCCTCACAATGGAAGCCGGGTCTGCCACGCTGTGCTGCACCCCTTGCAACTTGGATTGCCTCACAATCGAAGCGGGGTAAGCTGCCATGTGCTACGCTCCACTGTACTTGCACCGCCTCACAATGGAGGCCCGGCCAGCTGTGCTGCACTGTTCTCCAGTGTATTTGCAGCGCCTCACAATGGAGGCTGGCGATGCCACCCTGCGCCACGCCCTTTGCACTTGTACTATCTCACAAATGTGACCAAGTGTGCCACGCTGTTCCGTACCCCATTGGAGGTCCACCGCCTCCCAATGGAAGCCGGGTCTGCCACGCTGTGCCGCAACCCTTGGAACTTGGATTGCCTCCCAATCGAAGCGGGGTCAGCTGCCATGTGCCACCCTCCACTGTACTTGGACCGCCTCACAATGGAGACCCGGCCAGCTGTGCTGCGCTACATTCCTCTGTATTTGCAGCGCCTCACAATGGAGACTCGGCCAGCTGTGCTGCGTCACACTGTACTTGCAACGCCTCACAACGGAGGCCCAGCCAGCTGTGCTGCGCCACACACCACTACACTTACAACGCCTCACAATGCAGGCCGGGCCTGCCATGCTGTTCTGTACAAAACTGTAATTGTACCGCCTCACAATGGAAGCCGGGGCTGCTGCGGTGTGCCGCTCCCCGCTCTACTTGCGCCGCCTCACAATGGAGGACGGGGATGCTGGTCTGTGCCACACCGCTTGGAACTTGGATTGCCTCACAATCGAAGCGGGGTCAGCTGCCATGTGCCACGCTCCACTGTACTTAGACCGCCTCACAATGCAGACCCGGCCAGCTGTGCTGCGCTACATTCCTCTGTACTTGCACCGCCTCACAATGGAGGCCCGGCCAGCCGTGCTGCACTGTTCTCCGCTGTATTTGAAACGCCTCACAATGGAGGCTGGCGACGCCACCCTGTGCCACGCTCTTTGCACTTGCACTGCCTCACAATGGAGACCAAGTCTGCCACGCTGTGCCGTACCCCATTGGAGGTGCACCGCCTCACAATGGAAGCCGGCTCTGCCACGCTGTGCCGCACCCCTTGGAACTTGGATTGCCTCACAATCGAAGCGGGGTCAGCTGCCATCTGCTACGCTCCACTGTACTTGCACCGCCTCACAATGGAGGCCCGGCCAGCCGTGCTGCACTGTTCTCCGCTGTATTTGCACCGCCTCACAATGGAGGCTGGCGACAGCACCCTGTGCCACGCCCTTTTCACTTGCACTGCCTCACAATGGAGACCAAGTCTGCCACGCTGTGCCGTACCCCATTGGAGGTGCACCGCCTCACAATGGAGGCCGGGGCTGCCACGCTGTGCCGCACCCGTTGGAACTTGGATTGCCTCACAATCGAAGCGGGGTCAGCTGCCATGTGCCACGCTCCACTGTACTTGCACCGCTTCGCAATGGAGACCCGGCCAGCTGTGCTGCTTCACATTGTACTTGCAATGCCTCACAACGGAGGCCTAGCCAGCTGTGCTGCGCCACACACCGCTACACTTACAACGCCTCACAATGCAGACTGGGCCTGCCATGCTGTTCTGTACAAAACTGTAATGGCACCGCCTCACAATGGAAGCCGGGGCTGCTGCGGTGTGCCGCTCCCCAATCTACTTGTGCCGCATCACAATGAAGGACGGGGATGCTGCTCTGTGCCACACCCCTTGCAACTTGTATTGCCTCACAAACGAAGCGGGATCAGCTGTCATTTGCTATGCTCCACTGTACTTTCACCGCCTCACAATGGAGTCCCGGCCAGTCGTGCTGCTCTGTTCTCCGCTGTATTTGCACCGCCTCACAATGGAGGCTGGTGACGCCACCCTGTGCCACGCCCTTTTCACTTGCACTGCCTCACAATGGGTACCAAGTCTGCCACGCTGTGCCATACCCCATTGGAGGTGCACCGCCTCACAATGGAATCCGGGTCTGCCACGCTGTGCTGCACCCCTTGCAACTTGGATTGCCTCACAATCGAAGCGGGGTAAGCTGCCATGTGCTACGCTCCACTGTACTTGCACCGCCTCACAATGGAGGCCCGGCCAGCTGTGCTGCACTGTTCTCCAGTGTATTTGCAGCGCCTCACAATGGAGGCTGGCGATGCCACCCTGCGCCACGCCCTTTGCACTTGTACTATCTCACAAATGTGACCAAGTGTGCCACGCTGTTCCGTACCCCATTGCAGGTCCACCGCCTCCCAATGGAAGCCGGGTCTGCCACGCTGTGCCGCACCCCTTGGAACTTGGATTGCCTCCCAATCGAAGCGGGGTCAGCTGCCATGTGCCACCCTCCACTGTACTTGGACCGCCTCACAATGGAGACCCGGCCAGCTGTGCTGCGCTACATTCCTCTGTATTTGCAGCGCCTCACAATGGAGACCCGGCCAGCTGTGCTGCGTCACACTGTACTTGCAACGCCTCACAACGGAGGCCCAGCCAGCTGTGCTGCGCCACACACCACTACACTTACAACGCCTCACAATGCAGGCCGGGTCTGCCATGCTGTTCTGTACAAAACTGTAATTGTACCGCCTCACAATGGAAGCCGGGGCTGCTGCGGTGTGCCGCTCCCCGCTCTACTTGCGCCGCCTCACAATGGAGGACGGGGATGCTGGTCTGTGCCACACTGCTTGGAACTTGGATTGCCCCACAATCGAAGCGGGGTCAGCTGCCATGTGCCACCCTCCACTGTAATTGGACCACCTCACAATGCAGACCCGGCCAGCTGTGCTGCGCTACATTCCTCTGTACTTGCACCGCCTCACAATGGCGTCCCGGCCAGCCGTGCTGCCCTGTTCTCCGCTGTATTTGCACCGCCTCAAAATGGAGGCTGGCGACAGTACCCTGTGCCACGCTCTTTGCACTTGCACTGCCTCACAATGGAGACCAAGTCTGCCACGCTGTGCCGTACCCCATTGGAGGTGCACCGCCTCACAATGGAGGCCGGGTCTGCCACGCTGTGGCGCACTCCTTGGAACTTGGATTGCCCCACAATCGAAGCGGGGTCAGCTGCCATGTGCCACCCTCCACTGTAATTGGACCACCTCACAATGCAGACCCGGCCAGCTGTGCTGCGCTACATTCCTCTGTACTTTCACCGCCTCACAATGGAGGCCCGGCCAGCCGTGCTGCCCTGTTCTCCGCTGTATTTGCACCGCCTCAAAATGGAGGCTGGCGACGCCACCCTGTGCCACGCCCTTTTCACTTGCACTGCCTCACAATGGAGACCAAGTCTGCCACGCTGTGCCGTACCCCATTGGAGGTGCACCGCCTCACAATGGAAGCCGGGTCTGCCATGCTGTGCCGCACCCCATGGAACTTGGATTGCCTCACAATCGAAGCGGGGTCAGCTGCCATGTGCCACGCTCCACTGTACCTGCACCGCCTCACAATGGAGACCCGGCCAGCTGTGCTGCGCCACATTGTACTTGCAACGCCTCACAACGGAGGCCTAGCCAGCTGTGCTGCGCCACACACCGCTACACTTACAATGCCTCACAATGCAGACCGGGCCTGCCATGCTGTTCTGTACAAAACTATAATGGCACCGCCTCACAATGGAAGCCGGGTCTGCTGCGGTGTGCCTCTCCCCACTCTACTTGCGCCGCCTCACAATGGAGGCCCGGCCAGCTGTGCTGCACTGTTCTCCAGTGTATTTGCAGTGCCTCACAATGGAGGCTGGCGATGCCACCCTGCGCCACGCCCTTTGCACTTGCACTATCTCACAAATGTAACCAAGTGTACCACGCTGTTCCGTACCCCATTGGAGGTCCACCGCCTCCCAGTGGAAGCCGGGTCTGCCACGCTGTGCCGCACCCTTTGGAACTTGGATTGCCTCATAATCGAAGTGGGCTCAGCTGCCATGTGCCACCCTCCATTGTACTTGGACCGCCTCACAATGCAGACCCGGCCAGCTGTGCTGCGCCACATTGTACTTGCAACGCCTCACAACGGAGGCCTAGCCAGCTGTGCTGCGCTACATTCCTCTGTATTTGCAGCGCCTCACAATGGAGACCCGGCCAGCTGTGCTGTGTCACACTGTACTTGCAACGCCTCACAACAGAGGCCTAGCCAGCTGTGCTGCGCCACACACCACTACACTTACAACGCCTCACAATGCAGGCCGGGTCTGCCATGCTGTTCTGTACAAAACTGTAGTTGCACCGCCTCACAATGGAAGCCGGGGCTGCTGCGGTGTGCCGCTCCCCGCTCTACTTGCGCCGCCTCACAATGGAGGACGGGGATGCTGCTCTGTGCCGCACCCCTTGGAACTTGGATTGCCTCACAATCGAAGCGGGGTCAGCTGCCATGTGCCACCCTCCACTGTACTTGGACCACCTCACAATGCAGACCCGGCCAGCTGTGCTGCGCTACATTCCTCTGTACTTGCACCGCCTCACAATGGAGGCCCGGCCAGCCGTGCTGCACTGTTCTCCGCTGTATTTGAAACGCCTCACAATGGAGGCTGGCGACGCCACCCTGTGCCACGCTCTTTGCACTTGCACTGCCTCACAATGGAGACCAAGTCTGCCACGCTGTGCCGTACCCCATTGGAGGTGCACCGCCTCACAATGGAAGCCGGCTCTGCCACGCTGTGCCGCACCCCTTGGAACTTGGATTGCCTCACAATCGAAGCGGGGTCAGCTGCCATGTGCCACGCTCCACTGTACTTGCACCGCCTCACAATGGAGTCCCGGCCAGCTGTGCTGCACTGTTCTCCAGTGTATTTGCACCGCCTCACAATGGAAGCCGGCTCTGCCACGCTGTGCCGCACCCTTTGGAACTTGGATTGCCTCACAATCGAAGCGGGGTCAACGGCCATGTGCCACCCTCCACTGTACTTGGACCACCTCACAATGCAGACCCGGCCAGCTGTGCTGCGCTACATTCCTCTGTACTTGCACCGCCTCACAATGGCGTCCCGGCCAGCCGTGCTGCCCTGTTCTCCGCTGTATTTGCACCGCCTCAAAATGGAGGCTGGCGACAGTACCCTGTGCCACGCTCTTTGCACTTGCACTGCCTCACAATGGAGACCAAGTCTGCCACGCTGTGCCGTACCCCATTGGAGGTGCACCGCCTCACAATGGAGGCCGGGGCTGCCACGCTGTGCCGCACCCCTTGGAACTTGGATTGCCTCACAATCGAAGCAGGGTCAGCTGCCATGTGCCACGCTCCACTGTACTTGCACCGCCTCACAATGGAAGCCGGGTCTGCTGCGGTGTGCCGCTCCCCACTCTACTTGTGCCGCCTCACAATGAAGGACGGGGATGCTGCTCTGTGCCACACCCCTTGCAACTTGTATTGCCTCACAAACGAAGCGGGATCAGCTGTCATTTGCTATGCTCCACTGTACTTTCACCGCCTCACAATGGAGTCCCGGCCAGTCGTGCTGCACTGTTCTCCGCTGTATTTGCACCGCCTCACAATGGAGGCTGGTGACGCCACCCTGTGCCACGCCCTTTTCACTTGCACTGCCTCACAATGGGTACCAAGTCTGCCACGCTGTGCCATACCCCATTGGAGGTGCACCGCCTCACAATGGAATCCGGGTCTGCCACGCTGTGCTGCACCCCTTGCAACTTGGATTGCCTCACAATCGAAGCGGGGTAAGCTGCCATGTGCTACGCTCCACTGTACTTGCACCGCCTCACAATGGAGGCCCGGCCAGCTGTGCTGCACTGTTCTCCAGTGTATTTGCAGCGCCTCACAATGGAGGCTGGCGATGCCACCCTGCGCCACGCCCTTTGCACTTGTACTATCTCACAAATGTGACCAAGTGTGCCACGCTGTTCCGTACCCCATTGCAGGTCCACCGCCTCCCAGTGGAAGCCGGGTCTGCCACGCTGTGCCGCACCCCTTGGAACTTGGATTGCCTCCCAATCGAAGCGGGGTCAGCTGCCATGTGCCACCCTCCACTGTACTTGGACCGCCTCACAATGGAGACCCGGCCAGCTGTGCTGCGCTACATTCCTCTGTATTTGCAGCGCCTCACAATGGAGACCCGGCCAGCTGTGCTGCGTCACACTGTACTTGCAACGCCTCACAACGGAGGCCCAGCCAGCTGTGCTGCGCCACACACCACTACACTTACAACGCCTCACAATGCAGGCCGGGTCTGCCATGCTGTTCTGTACAAAACTGTAATGGCACCGCCTCACAATGGAAGCCGGGGCTGCTGCGGTGTGCCGCTCCCCGCTCTACTTGCGCCGCCTCACAATGGAGGACGGGGATGCTGGTCTGTGCCACACTGCTTGGAACTTGGATTGCCTCACAATCGAAGCGGGGTCAGCTGCCATGTGCCACCCTCCACTGTACTTGGACCACCTCACAATGCAGACCCGGCCAGCTGTGCTGCGCTACATTCCTCTGTACTTGCACCGCCTCACAATGGAGGCCCGGCCAGCCGTGCTGCCCTGTTCTCCGCTGTATTTGAAACGCCTCAAAATGGAGGCTGGCGACGCCACCCTGTGCCACGCCCTTTTCACTTGCACTGCCTCACAATGGAGACCAAGTCTGCCACGCTGTGCCGTACCCCATTGGAGGTGCACCGCCTCACAATGGAAGCCGGGTCTGCCACGCTGTGCCGCACCCCTTGGAACTTGGATTGCCTCACAATCGAAGCGGGGTCAGCTGCCATGTGCCACGCTCCACTGTACTTGCACCGCTTCGCAATGGAGACCCGGCCAGCTGTGCTGCTTCACATTGTATTTGCAATGCCTCACAATGGAGGCCTAGCCAGCTGTTCTGCGCCACACACCGCTACACTTACAACGCCTCACAATGCAGACTGGGCCTGCCATGCTGTTCTGTATAAAACTGTAATGGCACCGCCTCACAATGGAAGCCGGGGCTGCTGCGGTGTGCCGCTCCCCAATCTACTTGCGCCGCCTCACAATGGAGGACGGGGATGCTGCTCTGTGCCACACCCCTTGGAACTTGTATTGCCTCACAAACGAAGCGGGATCAGCTGTCATTTGCTATGCTCCACTGTACTTTCACCGCCTCACAATGGAGTCCCGGCCAGTCGTGCTGCTCTGTTCTCCGCTGTATTTGCACCGCCTCACAATGGAGGCTGGTGACGCCACCCTGTGCCACGCCCTTTTCACTTGCACTGCCTCACAATGGGTACCAAGTCTGCCACGCTGTGCCATACCCCATTGGAGGTGCACCGCCTCACAATGGAATCCGGGTCTGCCACGCTGTGCTGCACCCCTTGCAACTTGGATTGCCTCACAATCGAAGCGGGGTCAGCTGCCATGTGCCACCCTCCACTGTACTTGGACCGCCTCACAATGGAGACCCGGCCAGCTGTGCTGCGCTACATTCCTCTGTATTTGCAGCGCCTCACAATGGAGACTCGGCCAGCTGTGCTGCTTCACACTGTACTTGCAACGCCTCACAACGGAGGCCCAGCCAGCTGTGCTGCGCCACACACCACTACACTTACAACGCCTCACAATGCAGGCCGGGTCTGCCATGCTGTTCTGTACAAAACTGTAATTGTACCGCCTCACAATGGAAGCCGGGGCTGCTGCGGTGTGCCGCTCCCCGCTCTACTTGCGCCGCCTCACAATGGAGGACGGGGATGCTGGTCTGTGCCACACCGCTTGGAACTTGGATTGCCTCACAATCGAAGCGGGGTCAGCTGCCATGTGCCACCCTCCACTGTAATTGGACCACCTCACAATGCAGACCCGGCCAGCTGTGCTGCGCTACATTCCTCTGTACTTGCACCGCCTCACAATGGCGTCCCGGCCAGCCGTGCTGCCCTGTTCTCCGCTGTATTTGCACCGCCTCAAAATGGAGGCTGGCGACGCCACCCTGTGCCACGCCCTTTTCACTTGCACTGCCTCACAATGGAGACCAAGTCTGCCACGCTGTGCCGTACCCCATTGGAGGTGCACCGCCTCACAGTGGAAGCCGGCTCTGCCACGCTGTGCCGCACCCCTTGCAACTTGGATTGCCTCACAATCGAAGCGGGGTCAGCTGCCATCTGCTACGCTCCACTGTACTTGCACCGCCTCACAATGGAGGCCCGGCCAGTTGTGCTGCACTGTTCTCCAGTGTATTTGCAGCGCCTCACAATGGAGGCTGGCGACGCCACCCTGTGCCACGCCCTTTTCACTTGCACTGCCTCACAATGGAGACCAAGTCTGCCACGCTGTGCCGTACCCCATTGGAGGTGCACCGCCTCACAATGGAAGCCGGGTCTGCCACGCTGTGCCGCACCCCTTGGAACTTGGATTGCCTCACAATCGAAGCGGGGTCAGCTGCCATGTGCCACGCTCCACTGTACTTGCACCGCCTCACAATGGAGACCCGGCCAGCTGTGCTGCGCCACATTGTACTTGCAACGCCTCACAACGGAGGCCTAGCCAGCTGTGCTGCGCCACACACCGCTACACTTACAACGCCTCACAATGCAGACCGGGCCTGCCATGCTGTTCTGTACAAAACTGTAATGGCACCGCCTCACAATGGAAGCCGGGTCTGCTGCGGTGTGCCGCTCCCCACTCTACTTGCGCCGCCTCACAATGGAGGCCCGGCCAGCTGTGCTGCACTGTTCTCCAGTGTATTTGCAGTGCCTCACAATGGAGGCTGGCGATGCCACCCTGCGCCACGCCCTTTGCACTTGCACTATCTCACAAATGTAACCAAGTGTACCACGCTGTTCCGTACCCCATTGGAGGTCCACCGCCTCCCAGTGGAAGCCGGGTCTGCCACGCTGTGCCGCACCCTTTGGAACTTGGATTGCCTCATAATCGAAGTGGGCTCAGCTGCCATGTGCCACCCTCCATTGTACTTGGACCGCCTCACAATGGAGACCCGGCCAGCTGTGCTGCGCCACATTGTACTGGCAACGCCTCACAATGGAGACCCGGCCAGCTGTGCTGCGCTACATTCCTCTGTATTTGCAGCGCCTCACAATGGAGACCCGGCCAGCTGTGCTGTGTCACACTGTACTTGCAACGCCTCACAACAGAGGCCTAGCCAGCTGTGCTGCGCCACACACCACTACACTTACAACGCCTCACAATGCAGGCCGGGTCTGCCATGCTGTTCTGTACAAAACTGTAATTGTACCGCCTCACAATGGAAGCCGGGGCTGCTGCGGTGTGCCGCTCCCCGCTCTACTTGCGCCGCCTCACAATGGAGGACGGGGATGCTGGTCTGTGCCACACCGCTTGGAACTTGGATTGCCTCACAATCGAAGCGGGGTCAGCTGCCATGTGCCACCCTCCACTGTACTTGGACCACCTCACAATGCAGACCCGGCCAGCTGTGCTGCGCTACATTCCTCTGTACTTGCACCGCCTCACAATGGAGGCCCGGCCAGCCGTGCTGCACTGTTCTCCGCTGTATTTGAAACGCCTCACAATGGAGGCTGGCGACGCCACCCTGTGCCACGCTCTTTGCACTTGCACTGCCTCACAATGGAGACCAAGTCTGCCACGCTGTGCCGTACCCCATTGGAGGTGCACCGCCTCACAATGGAAGCCGGCTCTGCCACGCTGTGCCGCACCCCTTGGAACTTGGATTGCCTCACAATCGAAGCGGGGTCAGCTGCCATCTGCTACGCTCCACTGTACTTGCACCGCCTCACAATGGAGGCCCGGCCAGCTGTGCTGCACTGTTCTCCAGTGTATTTGCACCGCCTCACAATGGAAGCCGGGGCTGCCACGCTGTGCCGCACCCCTTGGAACTTGGATTGCCTCACAATCGAAGTGGGGTCAGCTGCCATGTGCCACACTCCACTGTACTTGCACCGCCTCACAATGGAGTCCCGGCCAGCCGTGCTGCACTGTTCTCCGCTGTATTTGCAACGCCTCAAAATGGAGGCTGGCGATGCCACCCTGCGCCACGCCCTTTGCACTTGCACTGCCTCACAATGGAGACCAAGTCTGCCACGCTGTGCCGTACCCCATTGGAGGTGCACCGCCTCACAATGGAAGCCGGCTCTGCCACGCTGTGCCGCACCCCTTGGAACTTGGATTGCCTCACAATCGAAGTGGGCTCAGCTGCCATGTGCCACCCTCCACTGTACTTGGACCACCTCACAATGCAGACCCGGCCAGCTGTGCTGCGCTACATTCCTCTGTACTTGCACCGCCTCACAATGGAGGCCCGGCCAGCCGTGCTGCACTGTTCTCCGCTGTATTTGCACCGCCTCACAATGGAGGCTGGCGACAGCACCCTGTGCCACGCCCTTTTCACTTGCACTGCCTCACAATGGAGACCAAGTCTGCCACGCTGTGCCGTACCCCATTGGAGGTGCACCGCCTCACAATGGAAGCCGGCTCTGCCACGCTGTGCCGCACCCCTTGGAACTTGGATTGCCTCACAATCGAAGCGGGGTCAGCTGCCATCTGCTACGCTCCACTGTACTTGCACTGCCTCCCAATGGAGGCACAGCCAGCTGTGCTGCACTGTTCTCCAGTGTATTTGCAGCGCCTCACAATGGAGTCCGGCGATGCCACCCTGTGCCATGCCCTTTGCACTTGCACTATCTCACAAAGTAACCAAGTGTGCCACGCTGTTGCATACCCCATTGGAGGTCCACCGCCTCCCAGTGGAAGCCGGGTCTGCCACGCTGTGCCGCACCCTTTGGAACTTGGATTGCCTCACAATCGAAGCGGGGTCAACGGCCATGTGCCACCCTCCACTGTACTTGGACCACCTCACAATGCAGACCCGGCCAGCTGTGCTGCGCTACATTCCTCTGTACTTGCACCGCCTCACAATGGCGTCCCGGCCAGCCGTGCTGCCCTGTTCTCCGCTGTATTTGCACCGCCTCAAAATGGAGGCTGGCGACAGTACCCTGTGCCACGCTCTTTGCACTTGCACTGCCTCACAATGGAGACCAAGTCTGCCACGCTGTGCCGTACCCCATTGGAGGTGCACCGCCTCACAATGGAGGCCGGGTCTGCCACGCTGTGGCGCACTCCTTGGAACTTGGATTGCCTCACAATCGAAGCAGGGTCAGCTGCCATGTGCCACGCTCCACTGTACTTGCACCGCCTCACAATGGAAGCCGGGGCTGCTGCGGTGTGCCCCTCCCCACTCTACTTCTGCCGCCTCACAATGAAGGACGGGGATGCTGCTCTGTGCCACACCCCTTGCAACTTG
Organism: Balearica regulorum gibbericeps; assembly: GCF_011004875.1. Classification (NCBI taxonomy): domain Eukaryota; kingdom Metazoa; phylum Chordata; class Aves; order Gruiformes; family Gruidae; genus Balearica; species Balearica regulorum. The sequence continues at coordinate 25,437 of NW_022679084.1, read as the reverse complement.
TATTGCCTCACAAACGAAGCGGGATCAGCTGTCATTTGCTATGCTCCACTGTACTTTCACCGCCTCACAATGGAGTCCCGGCCAGTCGTGCTGCTCTGTTCTCCGCTGTATTTGCACCGCCTCACAATGGAGGCTGGTGACGCCACCCTGTGCCACGCCCTTTTCACTTGCACTGCCTCACAATGGGTACCAAGTCTGCCACGCTGTGCCATACCCCATTGGAGGTGCACCGCCTCACAATGGAATCCGGGTCTGCCACGCTGTGCTGCACCCCTTGCAACTTGGATTGCCTCACAATCGAAGCGGGGTAAGCTGCCATGTGGTACCCTCCACTGTACTTGCACCGCCTCACAATGGAGGCCCGGCCAGCTGTGCTGCACTGTTCTCCAGTGTATTTGCAGCGCCTCACAATGGAGGCTGGCGATGCCACCCTGCGCCACGCCCTTTGCACTTGTACTATCTCACAAATGTGACCAAGTGTGCCACGCTGTTCCGTACCCCATTGCAGGTCCACCGCCTCCCAATGGAAGCCGGGTCTGCCACGCTGTGCCGCACCCCTTGGAACTTGGATTGCCTCCCAATCGAAGCGGGGTCAGCTGCCATGTGCCACCCTCCACTGTACTTGGACCGCCTCACAATGGAGACCCGGCCAGCTGTGCTGCGCTACATTCCTCTGTATTTGCAGCGCCTCACAATGGAGACCCGGCCAGCTGTGCTGCGTCACACTGTACTTGCAACGCCTCACAACGGAGGCCCAGCCAGCTGTGCTGCGCCACACACCACTACACTTACAACGCCTCACAATGCAGGCCGGGTCTGCCATGCTGTTCTGTACAAAACTGTAATGGCACCGCCTCACAATGGAAGCCGGGGCTGCTGCGGTGTGCCGCTCCCCGCTCTACTTGCGCCGCCTCACAATGGAGGACGGGGATGCTGGTCTGTGCCACACTGCTTGGAACTTGGATTGCCCCACAATCGAAGCGGGGTCAGCTGCCATGTGCCACCCTCCACTGTAATTGGACCACCTCACAATGCAGACCCGGCCAGCTGTGCTGCGCTACATTCCTCTGTACTTGCACCGCCTCACAATGGAGGCCCGGCCAGCCGTGCTGCCCTGTTCTCCGCTGTATTTAAAAAGCCTCAAAATGGAGGCTGGCGACGCCACCCTGTGCCACGCCCTTTGCACTTGCACTGCCTCACAATGGAGACCAAGTCTGCCACGCTGTGCCGTACCCCATTGGAGGTGCACCGCCTCACAGTGGAAGCCGGGTCTGACACGCTGTGCCACACCCCTTGGAACTTGGATTGCCTCACAATCGAAGCGGGGTCAGCTGCCATGTGCCACGCTCCACTGTACTTGCACCGCTTCGCAATGGAGACCCGGCCAGCTGTGCTGCTTCACATTGTATTTGCAATGCCTCACAATGGAGGCCTAGCCAGCTGTGCTGCGCCACACACCGCTACACTTACAACGCCTCACAATGCAGACTGGGCCTGCCATGCTGTTCTGTATAAAACTGTAATGGCACCGCCTCACAATGGAAGCCGGGGCTGCTGCGGTGTGCCGCTCCCCACTGTACTTGCGCCGCCTTACAATGGAGGACGGGGATGCTGCTCTGTGCCACACCCCTTGCAACTTGGATTGCCTCACAAACGAAGCGGGATCAGCTGTCATTTGCTATGCTCCACTGTACTTTCACCGCCTCACAATGCAGTCCCGGCCAGTCGTGCTGCTCTGTTCTCCGCTGTATTTGCACCGCCTCACAATGGAGGCTGGTGACGCCACCCTGTGCCACGCCCTTTTCACTTGCACTGCCTCACAATGGGTACCAAGTCTGCCACGCTGTGCCATACCCCATTGGAGGTGCACTGCCTCACAATGGAATCCGGGTCTGCCACGCTGTGCTGCACCCCTTGCAACTTGGATTGCCTCACAATCGAAGCGGGGTCAGCTGCCATGTGCCACCCTCCACTGTACTTGGACCGCCTCACAATGGAGACCCAGCCAGCTGTGCTGCGCTACATTCCTCTGTATTTGCAGCGCCTCACAATGGAGACTCGGCCAGCTGTGCTGCGTCACACTGTACTTGCAACGCCTCACAACGGAGGCCCAGCCAGCTGTGCTGCGCCACACACCACTACACTTACAACGCCTCACAATGCAGGCCGGGTCTGCCATGCTGTTCTGTACAAAACTGTAATTGTACCGCCTCACAATGGAAGCCGGGGCTGCTGCGGTGTGCCGCTCCCCGCTCTACTTGCGCCGCCTCACAATGGAGGACGGGGATGCTGGTCTGTGCCACACCGCTTGGAACTTGGATTGCCTCACAATCGAAGCGGGGTCAGCTGCCATGTGCCACCTTCCACTGTAATTGGACCACCTCACAATGCAGACCCGGCCAGCTGTGCTGCGCTACATTCCTCTGTACTTGCACCGCCTCACAATGGCGTCCCGGCCAGCCGTGCTGCCCTGTTCTCCGCTGTATTTGCACCGCCTCAGAATGGAGGCTGGCGACGCCACCCTGTGCCACGCCCTTTTCACTTGCACTGCCTCACAATGGAGACCAAGTCTGCCACGCTGTGCCGTACCCCATTGGAGGTGCACCGCCTCACAGTGGAAGCCGGCTCTGACACGCTGTGCCGCACCCCTTGCAACTTGGATTGCCTCACAATCGAAGCGGGGACAGCTGCCATCTGCTACGCTCCACTGTACTTGCACCGCCTCACAATGGAGGCCCGGCCAGCTGTGCTGCACTGTTCTCCAGTGTATTTGCAGCGCCTCACAATGGAGGCTGGCGACGCCACCCTGTGCCACGCCCTTTTCACTTGCACTGCCTCACAATGGAGACCAAGTCTGCCACGCTGTGCCGTACCCCATTGGAGGTGCACCGCCTCACAATGGAAGCCGGGTCTGCCATGCTGTGCCGCACCCCATGGAACTTGGATTGCCTCACAATCGAAGCGGGGTCAGCTGCCATGTGCCACGCTCCACTGTACCTGCACCGCCTCACAATGGAGACCCGGCCAGCTGTGCTGCACTGTTCTCCAGTGTATTTGCAGTGCCTCACAATGGAGGCTGGCGATGCCACCCTGCGCCACGCCCTTTGCACTTGCACTATCTCACAAATGTAACCAAGTGTACCACGCTGTTCCGTAACCCATTGGAGGTCCACCGCCTCCCAGTGGAAGCCGGGTCTGCCACGCTGTGCCGCACCCTTTGGAACTTGGATTGCCTCATAATCGAAGTGGGCTCAGCTGCCATGTGCCACCCTCCATTGTACTTGGACCGCCTCACAATGGAGACCCGGCCAGCTGTGCTGCGCCACATTGTACTTGCAACGCCTCACAACGGAGGCCTAGCCAGCTGTGCTGCGCTACATTCCTCTGTATTTGCAGCGCCTCACAATGGAGACCCGGCCAGCTGTGCTGTGTCACACTGTACTTGCAACGCCTCACAACGGAGGCCCAGCCAGCTGTGCTGCGCCACACACCACTACACTTACAACGCCTCACAATGCAGGCCGGGTCTGCCATGCTGTTCTGTACAAAACTGTAATTGTACCGCCTCACAATGGAAGCCGGGGCTGCTGCGGTGTGCCGCTCCCCGCTCTACTTGCGCCGCCTCACAATGGAGGACGGGGATGCTGCTCTGTGCCACACCCCTTGGAACTTGGATTGCCTCACAATCGAAGCGGGGTCAGCTGCCATGTGCCACCCTCCACTGTACTTGCACCGCCTCACAATGCAGACCCGGCCAGCTGTGCTGCGCTACATTCCTCTGTACTTGCACCGCCTCACAATGGAGGCCCGGCCAGCCGTGCTGCACTGTTCTCCGCTGTATTTGAAACGCCTCACAATGGAGGCTGGCGACGCCACCCTGTGCCACGCTCTTTGCACTTGCACTGCCTCACAATGGAGACCAAGTCTGCCACGCTGTGCCGTACCCCATTGGAGGTGCACCGCCTCACAATGGAAGCCGGCTCTGCCACGCTGTGCCGCACCCCTTGGAACTTGGATTGCCTCACAATCGAAGCGGGGTCAGCTGCCATGTGCCAAGCTCCACTGTACTTGCACCGCCTCACAATGGAGTCCCGGCCAGCTGTGCTGCACTGTTCTCCAGTGTATTTGCACCGCCTCACAATGGAAGCCGGCTCTGCCACGCTGTGCCGCACCCCTTGGAACTTGGATTGCCTCACAATCGAAGCGGAGTCAGCTGCCATGTGCCACGCTCCACTGTACTTGCACCGCCTCACAATGGAGTCCCGGCCAGCCGTGCTGCACTGTTCTCCGCTGTATTTGCAACGCCTCAAAATGGAGGCTGGCGATGCCACCCTGCGCCACGCCCTTTGCACTTGCACTGCCTCACAATGGAGACCAAGTCTGCCACTCTGTGCCGTACCCCATTGGAGGTGCACCGCCTCACAATGGAAGCCGGCTCTGCCACGCTGTGCCGCACCCCTTGGAACTTGGATTGCCTCACAATCGAAGTGGGCTCAGCTGCCATGTGCCACCCTCCACTGTACTTGCACCGCTTCGCAATGGAGACCCGGCCAGCTGTGCTGCTTCACATTGTACTTGCAATGCCTCACAACGGAGGCCTAGCCAGCTGTGCTGCGCCACACACCGCTACACTTACAACGCCTCACAATGCAGACTGGGCCTGCCATGCTGTTCTGTACAAAACTGTAATGGCACCGCCTCACAATGGAAGCCGGGTCTGCTGCGGTGTGCCGCTCCCCAATCTACTTGTGCCGCATCACAATGAAGGACGGGGATGCTGCTCTGTGCCACACCCCTTGGAACTTGTATTGCCTCACAAACGAAGCGGGATCAGCTGTCATTTGCTATGCTCCACTGTACTTTCACCGCCTCACAATGGAGTCCCGGCCAGTCGTGCTGCTCTGTTCTCCGCTGTATTTGCACCGCCTCACAATGGAGGCTGGTGACGCCACCCTGTGCCATGCCCTTTTCACTTGCACTGCCTCACAATGGGTACCAAGTCTGCCACGCTGTGCCATACCCCATTGGAGGTGCACCGCCTCACAATGGAATCCGGGTCTGCCACGCTGTGCTGCACCCCTTGCAACTTGGATTGCCTCACAATCGAAGCGGGGTAAGCTGCCATGTGCTACGCTCCACTGTACTTGCACCGCCTCACAATGGAGGCCCGGCCAGCTGTGCTGCACTGTTCTCCAGTGTATTTGCAGCGCCTCACAATGGAGGCTGGCGATGCCACCCTGCGCCACGCCCTTTGCACTTGTACTATCTCACAAATGTGACCAAGTGTGCCACGCTGTTCCATACCCCATTGCAGGTCCACCGCCTCCCAATGGAAGCCGGGTCTGCCACGCTGTGCCGCAACCCTTGGAACTTGGATTGCCTCACAATCAAGGCGGGGTCAGCTGCCATGTGCCACGCTCCACTGTACTTGCACCGCCTCACAATGGAGACCCGGCCAGCTGTGCTGCGCTACATTCCTCTGTATTTGCAGCGCCTCACAATGGAGACTCGGCCAGCTGTGCTGCGTCACACTGTACTTGCAACGCCTCACAACGGAGGCCCAGCCAGCTGTGCTGCGCCACACACCACTACACTTACAACGCCTCACAATGCAGGCCGGGTCTGCCATGCTGTTCTGTACAAAACTGTAATTGTACCGCCTCACAATGGAAGCCGGGGCTGCTGCGGTGTGCCGCTCCCCGCTCTACTTGTGCCGCCTCACAATGGAGGACGGGGATGCTGGTCTGTGCCACACCGCTTGGAACTTGGATTGCCTCACAATCGAAGCGGGGTCAGCTGCCATGTGCCACCCTCCACTGTAATTGGACCACCTCACAATGCAGACCCGGCCAGCTGTGCTGCGCTACATTCCTCTGTACTTGCACCGCCTCACAATGGCGGCCCGGCCAGGCGTGCTGCCCTGTTCTCCGCTGTATTTGCACCGCCTCAAAATGGAGGCTGGCGACAGTACCCTGTGCCACGCCCTTTTCACTTGCACTGCCTCACAATGGAGACCAAGTCTGCCACGCTGTGCCGTACCCCATTGGAGGTGCACCGCCTCACAATGGAGGCCGGGTCTGCCACGCTGTGGCGCACTCCTTGGAACTTGGATTGCCTCACAATCGAAGCAGGGTCAGCTGCCATGTGCCACGCTCCACTGTACTTGCACCGCCTCACAATGGAAGCCGGGTCTGCTGCGGTGTGCCCCTCCCCACTCTACTTCTGCCGCCTCACAATGAAGGACGGGGATGCTGCTCTGTGCCACACCCCTTGCAACTTGTATTGTCTCACAAACGAAGCGGGATCAGCTGTCATTTGCTATGCTCCACTGTACTTGCACCGCCTCACAATGGAGTCCCGGCCAGTCGTGCTGCACTGTTCTCCGCTGTATTTGCACCGCCTCACAATGGAGGCTGGTGACGCCACCCTGTGCCACGCCCTTTTCACTTGCACTGCCTCACAATGGGTACCAAGTCTGCCACGCTGTGCCATACCCCATTGGAGGTGCACCGCCTCACAATGGAATCCGGGTCTGCCACGCTGTGCTGCACCCCTTGCAACTTGGATTGCCTCACAATCGAAGCGGGGTAAGCTGCCATGTGCTACGCTCCACTGTACTTGCACCGCCTCACAATGGAGGCCCGGCCAGCTGTGCTGCACTGTTCTCCAGTGTATTTGCAGCGCCTCACAATGGAGGCTGGCGATGCCACCCTGCGCCACGCCCTTTGCACTTGTACTATCTCACAAATGTGACCAAGTGTGCCACGCTGTTCCGTACCCCATTGGAGGTGCACCGCCTCCCAATGGAAGCCGGGTCTGCCACGCTGTGCCGCAACCCTTGGAACTTGGATTGCCTCACAATCAAGGCGGGGTCAGCTGCCATGTGCCACCCTCCACTGTACTTGGACCGCCTCACAATGGAGACCCGGCCAGCTGTGCTGCGCTACATTCCTCTGTATTTGCAGCGCCTCACAATGGAGACTCGGCCAGCTGTGCTGTGTCACACTGTACTTGCAACGCCTCACAACGGAGGCCCAGCCAGCTGTGCTGCGCCACACACCACTACACTTACAACGCCTCACAATGCAGGCCGGGTCTGCCATGCTGTTCTGTACAAAACTGTAATTGTACCGCCTCACAATGGAAGCCGGGGCTGCTGCGGTGTGCCGCTCCCCGCTCTACTTGCGCCGCCTCACAATGGAGGACGGGGATGCTGGTCTGTGCCACACCCCTTGGAACTTGGATTGCCTCACAATCGAAGCGGGGTCAGCTGCCATGTGCCACCCTCCACTGTACTTGGACCACCTCACAATGCAGACCCGGCCAGCTGTGCTGCGCTACATTCCTCTGTACTTGCACCGCCTCACAATGGAGGCCCGGCCAGCCGTGCTGCACTGTTCTCCGCTGTATTTGAAACGCCTCACAATGGAGGCTGGCGACGCCACCCTGTGCCACGCTCTTTGCACTTGCACTGCCTCACAATGGAGACCAAGTCTGCCACGCTGTGCCGTACCCCATTGGAGGTGCACCGCCTCACAATGGAAGCCGGGTCTGCCACGCTGTGCCGCACCCCTTGGAACTTGGATTGCCTCACAATCGAAGCGGGGTCAGCTGCCATCTGCTACGCTCCACTGTACTTGCACCGCCTCACAATGGAGTCCCGGCCAGCTGTGCTGCACTGTTCTCCAGTGTATTTGCACCGCCTCACAATGGAAGCCGGCTCTGCCACGCTGTGCCGCACCCCTTGGAACTTGGATTGCCTCACAATCGAAGCGGAGTCAGCTGCCATGTGCCACGTTCCACTGTACTTGCACCGCCTCACAATGGAGACCCGGCCAGCTATGCTGCGTCACATTGTGCTCGCACCGCCTCACAATGGAGTCCCAGCCAGCCGTGCTGCACTGTTCTCCGCTGTATTTGCAACGCCTCAAAATGGAGGCTGGCGATGCCACCCTGCGCCACGCCCTTTGCACTTGCACTGCCTCACAATGGATACCAAGTCTGCCACTCTGTGCCGTACCCCATTGGAGGTGCACCGCCTCACAATGGAAGCCGGGTCTGCCACGCTGTGCCGCACCCCTTGGAACTTGGATTGCCTCACAATCGAAGTGCGCTCAGCTGCCATGTGCCACCCTCCACTGTACTTGGACCACCTCACAATGCAGACCCGGCCAGCTGTGCTGCGCTACATTCCTCTGTACTTGCACCGCCTCACAATGGAGGCCCGGCCAGCCGTGCTGCACTGTTCTCCGCTGTATTTGCACCGCCTCACAATGGAGGCTGGCGACAGCACCCTGTGCCACGCCCTTTTCACTTGCACTGCCTCACAATGGAGACCAAGTCTGCCACGCTGTGCCGTACCCCATTGGAGGTGCACCGCCTCACAATGGAAGCCGGCTCTGCCACGCTGTGCCGCACCCCTTGGAACTTGGATTGCCTCACAATCGAAGCGGGGTCAGCTGCCATCTGCTACGCTCCACTGTACTTGCACTGCCTCCCAATGGAGGCACAGCCAGCTGTGCTGCACTGTTCTCCAGTGTATTTGCAGCGCCTCACAATGGAGTCCGGCGATGCCACCCTGTGCCATGCCCTTTGCACTTGCACTATCTCACAAAGTAACCAAGTGTGCCACGCTGTTGCATACCCCATTGGAGGTCCACCGCCTCCCAGTGGAAGCCGGGTCTGCCACGCTGTGCCGCACCCTTTGGAACTTGGATTGCCTCACAATCGAAGCGGGGTCAACGGCCATGTGCCACCCTCCACTGTAATTGGACCACCTCACAATGCAGACCTGGCCAGCTGTGCTGCGCTACATTCCTCTGTACTTGCACCGCCTCACAATGGAGGCCCGGCCAGCCGTGCTGCCCTGTTCTCCGCTGTATTTGCAACGCCTCACAATGGAGGCTGGCGACAGTACCCTGTGCCACGCTCTTTGCACTTGCACTGCCTCACAATGGAGACCAAGTCTGCCACGCTGTGCCGTACCCCATTGGAGGTGCACCGCCTCACAATGGAGGCCGGGTCTGCCACGCTGTGGCGCACTCCTTGGAACTTGGATTGCCTCACAATCGAAGCAGGGTCAGCTGCCATGTGCCACGCTCCACTGTACTTGCACCGCCTCACAATGGAAGCCGGGTCTGCTGCGGTGTGCCCCTCCCCACTCTACTTCTGCCGCCTCACAATGAAGGACGGGGATGCTGCTCTGTGCCACACCCCTTGCAACTTGTATTGTCTCACAAACGAAGCGGGATCAGCTGTCATTTGCTATGCTCCACTGTACTTGCACCGCCTCACAATAGAGGCCCGGCCAGCTGTGCTGCACTGTTCTCCAGTGTATTTGCAGCGCCTCACAATGGAGGCTGGCGATGCCACCCTGCGCCACGCCCTTTGCACTTGTACTATCTCACAAATGTGACCAAGTGTGCCACGCTGTTCCGTACCCCATTGCAGGTCCACCGCCTCCCAATGGAAGCCGGGTCTGCCACGCTGTGCCGCAACCCTTGGAACTTGGATTGCCTCACAATCAAAGCGGGGTCAGCTGCCATGTGCCACCCTCCACTGTACTTGGACCGCCTCACAATGGAGGCCCGGCCAGCTGTGCTGCACTGTTCTCCAGTGTATTTGCAGCGCCTCACAATGGAGGCTGGCGATGCCACCCTGCGCCACGCCCTTTGCACTTGTACTATCTCACAAATGTGACCAAGTGTGCCACGCTGTTCCGTACCCCATTGCAGGTCCACCGCCTCCCAATGGAAGCCGGGTCTGCCACGCTGTGCCGCACCCCTTGGAACTTGGATTGCCTCCCAATCGAAGCGGGGTCAGCTGCCATGTGCCACCCTCCACTGTACTTGGACCGCCTCACAATGGAGACCCGGCCAGCTGTGCTGCGCTACATTCCTCTGTATTTGCAGCGCCTCACAATGGAGACTCGGCCAGCTGTGCTGCGTCACACTGTACTTGCAACGCCTCACAACGGAGGCCCAGCCAGCTGTGCTGCGCCACACACCACTACACTTACAACGCCTCACAATGCAGGCCGGGTCTGCCATGCTGTTCTGTACAAAACTGTAATGGCACCGCCTCACAATGGAAGCCGGGGCTGCTGCGGTGTGCCGCTCCCCGCTCTACTTGCGCCGCCTCAGAATGGAGGACGGGGATGCTGGTCTGTGCCACACTGCTTGGAACTTGGATTGCCTCACAATCGAAGCGGGGTCAGCTGCCATGTGCCACCCTCCACTGTAATTGGACCACCTCACAATGCAGACCCGGCCAGCTGTGCTGCGCTACATTCCTCTGTACTTGCACCGCCTCACAATGGAGGCCCGGCCAGCCGTGCTGCCCTGTTCTCCGCTGTATTTGAAACGCCTCAAAATGGAGGCTGGCGACGCCACCCTGTGCCACGCCCTTTTCACTTGCACTGCCTCACAATGGAGACCAAGTCTGCCACGCTGTGCCGTACCCCATTGGAGGTGCACCGCCTCACAGTGGAAGCCGGCTCTGACACGCTGTGCCACACCCCTTGGAACTTGGATTGCCTCACAATCGAAGCGGGGTCAGCTGCCATGTGCCACGCTCCACTGTACTTGCACCGCTTCGCAATGGAGACCCGGCCAGCTGTGCTGCTTCACATTGTATTTGCAATGCCTCACAATGGAGGCCTAGCCAGCTGTGCTGCGCCACACACCGCTACACTTACAACGCCTCACAATGCAGACTGGGCCTGACATGCTGTTCTGTACAAAACTGTAATGGCACCGCCTCACAATGGAAGCCGGGTCTGCTGCGGTGTGCCGCTCCCCAATTTACTTGCGCCGCCTCACAATGGAGGACGGGGATGCTGCTCTGTGCCACACCCCTTGGAACTTGGATTGCCTCACAAACGAAGCGGGATCAGCTGTCATTTGCTATGCTCCACTGTACTTTCACCGCCTCACAATGGAGTCCCGGCCAGTCGTGCTGCTCTGTTCTCCGCTGTATTTGCACCGCCAAACAATGGAGGCTGGTGACGCCACCCTGTGCCACGCCCTTTTCACTTGCACTGCCTCACAATGGGTACCAAGTCTGCCACGCTGTGCCATACCCCATTGGAGGTGCACTGCCTCACAATGGAATCCGGGTCTGCCACGCTGTGCTGCACCCCTTGCAACTTGGATTGCCTCACAATCGAAGTGGGGTAAGCTGCCATGTGCTACGCTCCACTGTACTTGGACCGCCTCACAATGGAGACCCGGCCAGCTGTGCTGCGCTACATTCCTCTGTATTTGCAGCGCCTCACAATGGAGACTCGGCCAGCTGTGCTGCGTCACACTGTACTTGCAACGCCTCACAACGGAGGCCCAGCCAGCTGTGCTGCGCCACACACCACTACACTTACAACGCCTCACAATGCAGGCCGGGTCTGCCATGCTGTTCTGTACAAAACTGTAATTGTACCGCCTCACAATGGAAGCCGGGGCTGCTGCGGTGTGCCGCTCCCCGCTCTACTTGCGCCGCCTCACAATGGAGGACGGGGATGCTGGTCTGTGCCACACCGCTTGGAACTTGGATTGCCTCACAATCGAAGCGGGGTCAGCTGCCATGTGCCACCCTCCACTGTAATTGGACCACCTCACAATGCAGACCCGGCCAGCTGTGCTGCGCTACATTCCTCTGTACTTGCACCGCCTCACAATGGCGTCCCGGCCAGCCGTGCTGCCCTGTTCTCCGCTGTATTTGCACCGCCTCAAAATGGAGGCTGGCGACGCCACCCTGTGCCACGCCCTTTTCACTTGCACTGCCTCACAATGGAGACCAAGTCTGCCACGCTGTGCCGTACCCCATTGGAGGTGCACCGCCTCACAGTGGAAGCCGGCTCTGACACGCTGTGCCGCACCCCTTGCAACTTGGATTGCCTCACAATCGAAGCGGGGACAGCTGCCATCTGCTACGCTCCACTGTACTTGCACCGCCTCACAATGGAGGCCCGGCCAGTTGTGCTGCACTGTTCTCCAGTGTATTTGCAGCGCCTCACAATGGAGGCTGGCGACACCACCCTGTGCGACGCCCTTTTCACTTGCACTGCCTCACAATGGAGACCAAGTCTGCCACGCTGTGCCGTACCCCATTGGAGGTGCACCGCCTCACAATGGAAGCCGGGTCTGCCATGCTGTGCCGCACCCCATGGAACTTGGATTGCCTCACAATCGAAGCGGGGTCAGCTGCCATGTGCCACGCTCCACTGTACCTGCACCGCCTCACAATGGAGACCCGGCCAGCTGTGCTGCGCCACATTGTACTTGCAACGCCTCACAACGGAGCCCTAGCCAGCTGTGCTGCGCCACACACCGCTACACTTACAACGCCTCACAATGCAGACCGGGCCTGCCATGCTGTTCTGTACAAAACTGTAATGGCACCGCCTCACAATGGAAGCCGGGTCTGCTGCGGTGTGCCTCTCCCCACTCTACTTGCGCCGCCTCACAATGGAGGCCCGGCCAGCTGTGCTGCACTGTTCTCCAGTGTATTTGCAGTGCCTCACAATGGAGGCTGGCGATGCCACCCTGCGCCACGCCCTTTGCACTTGCACTATCTCACAAATGTAACCAAGTGTACCACGCTGTTCCGTACCCCATTGGAGGTCCACCGCCTCCCAGTGGAAGCCGGGTCTGCCACGCTGTGCCGCACCCTTTGGAACTTGGATTGCCTCATAATCGAAGTGGGCTCAGCTGCCATGTGCCACCCTCCATTGTACTTGGACCGCCTCACAATGGAGACCCGGCCAGCTGTGCTGCGCTACATTCCTCTGTATTTGCAGCGCCTCACAATGGAGACCCGGCCAGCTGTGCTGTGTCACACTGTACTTGCAACGCCTCACAACGGAGGCCCAGCCAGCTGTGCTGCGCCACACACCACTACACTTACAACGCCTCACAATGCAGGCCGGGTCTGCCATGCTGTTCTGTACAAAACTATAATGACACCGCCTCACAATGGAAGCCGGGTCTGCTGCGGTGTGCCGCTCCCCACTCTACTTGCGCCGCCTCACAATGGAGGCCCGGCCAGCTGTGCTGCACTGTTCTCCAGTGTATTTGCAGCGCCTCACAATGGAGGCTGGCGATGCCACCCTGCGCCACGCCCTTTGCACTTGTACTATCTCACAAATGTGACCAAGTGTGCCACGCTGTTCCGTACCCCATTGCAGGTCCACCGCCTCCCAATGGAAGCCGGGTCTGCCACGCTGTGCCGCAACCCTTGGAACTTGGATTGCCTCACAATCAAAGCGGGGTCAGCTGCCATGTGCCACCCTCCACTGTACTTGGACCGCCTCACAATGGAGACCCGGCCAGCTGTGCTGCGCTACATTCCTCTGTATTTGCAGCGCCTCACAATGGAGACTCGGCCAGCTGTGCTGCGTCACACTGTACTTGCAACGCCTCACAACGGAGGCCCAGCCAGCTGTGCTGCGCCACACACCACTACACTTACAACGCCTCACAATGCAGGCCGGGTCTGCCATGCTGTTCTGTACAAAACAGTAATGGCACCGCCTCACAATGGAAGCCGGGGCTGCTGCGGTGTGCCGCTCCCCGCTCTACTTGCGCCGCCTCAGAATGGAGGACGGGGATGCTGGTCTGTGCCACACCGCTTGGAACTTGGATTGCCTCACAATCGAAGCGGGGTCAGCTGCCATGTGCCACCCTCCACTGTAATTGGACCACCTCACAATGCAGACCCGGCCAGCTGTGCTGCGCTACATTCCTCTGTACTTGCACCGCCTCACAATGGAGGCCCGGCCAGCCGTGCTGCCCTGTTCTCCGCTGTATTTGAAACGCCTCAAAATGGAGGCTGGCGACGCCACCCTGTGCCACGCCCTTTTCACTTGCACTGCCTCACAATGGAGACCAAGTCTGCCACGCTGTGCCGTACCCCATTGGAGGTGCACCGCCTCACAATGGAGGCCGGCTCTGACACGCTGTGCCGCACCCCTTGGAACTTGGATTGCCTCACAATCGAAGCGGGGTCAGCTGCCATGTGCCACGCTCCACTGTACTTGCACCGCTTCGCAATGGAGACCCGGCCAGCTGTGCTGCTTCACATTGTACTTGCAATGCCTCACAACGGAGGCCTAGCCAGCTGTGCTGCGCCACACACCGCTACACTTACAACGCCTCACAATGCAGACTGGGCCTGCCATGCTGTTCTGTACAAAACTGTAATGGCACCGCCTCACAATGGAAGCCGGGTCTGCTGCGGTGTGCCGCTCCCCAATCTACTTGTGCCGCATCACAATGAAGGACGGGGATGCTGCTCTGTGCCACACCCCTTGGAACTTGTACTGCCTCACAAACGAAGCGGGATCAGCTGTCATTTGCTATGCTCCACTGTACTTTCACCGCCTCACAATGGAGTCCTGGCCAGTCGTGCTGCTCTGTTCTCCGCTGTATTTGCACCGCCTCACAATGGAGGCTGGTGACGCCACCCTGTGCCATGCCCTTTTCACTTGCACTGCCTCACAATGGGTACCAAGTCTGCCACGCTGTGCCATACCCCATTGGAGGTGCACCGCCTCACAATGGAATCCGAGTCTGCCACGCTGTGCTGCACCCCTTGCAACTTGGATTGCCTCACAATCGAAGCGGGGTAAGCTGCCATCTGCTACGCTCCACTGTACTTGCACCGCCTCACAATGGAGGCCCGGCCAGCTGTGCTGCACTGTTCTCCAGTGTATTTGCAGCGCCTCACAATGGAGGCTGGCGATGCCACCCTGCGCCACGCCCTTTGCACTTGTACTATCTCACAAATGTGACCAAGTGTGCCACGCTGTTCCGTACCCCATTGGAGGTCCACCGCCTCCCAATGGAAGCCGGGTCTGCCACGCTGTGCCGCAACCCTTGGAACTTGGATTGCCTCACAATCAAAGCGGGGTCAGCTGCCATGTGCCACCCTCCACTGTACTTGGACCGCCTCACAATGGAGACCCGGCCAGCTGTGCTGCGCTACATTCCTCTGTATTTGCAGCGCCTCACAATGGAGACTCGGCCAGCTGTGCTGCGTCACACTGTACTTGCAACGCCTCACAACGGAGGCCCAGCCAGCTGTGCTGCGCCACACACCACTACACTTACAACGCCTCACAATGCAGGCCGGGTCTGCCATGCTGTTCTGTACAAAACTGTAATTGTACCGCCTCACAATGGAAGCCGGGGCTGCTGCGGTGTGCCGCTCCCCGCTCTACTTGCGCCGCCTCACAATGGAGGACGGGGATGCTGGTCTGTGCCACACCGCTTGGAACTTGGATTGCCTCACAATCGAAGCGGGGTCAGCTGCCATGTGCCACCCTCCACTGTAATTGGACCACCTCACAATGCAGACCCGGCCAGCTGTGCTGCGCTACATTCCTCTGTACTTGCACCGCCTCACAATGGCGTCCCGGCCAGCCGTGCTGCCCTGTTCTCCGCTGTATTTGCAACGCCTCAAAATGGAGGCTGGCGACGCCACCCTGTGCCACGCTCTTTGCACTTGCACTGCCTCACAATGGAGACCAAGTCTGCCACGCTGTGCCGTACCCCATTGGAGGTGCACCGCCTCACAATGGAGGCCGGGTCTGCCACGCTGTGCCGCACTCCTTGGAACTTGGATTGCCTCACAATCGAAGCAGGGTCAGCTGCCATGTGCCACGCTCCACTGTACTTGCACCGCCTCACAATGGAAGCCGGGGCTGCTGCGGTGTGCCCCTCCCCACTCTACTTCTGCCGCCTCACAATGAAGGACGGGGATGCTGCTCTGTGCCACACCCCTTGCAACTTGTATTGCCTCACAAACGAAGCGGGATCAGCTGTCATTTGCTATGCTCCACTGTACTTTCACCGCCTCACAATGGAGTCCCGGCCAGTCGTGCTGCACTGTTCTCCGCTGTATTTGCACCGCCTCACAATGGAGGCTGGTGACGCCACCCTGTGCCACGCCCTTTTCACTTGCACTGCCTCACAATGGGTACCAAGTCTGCCACGCTGTGCCATACCCCATTGGAGGTGCACCGCCTCACAATGGAAGCCGGGTCTGCAACGCTGTGCTGCACCCCTTGCAACTTGGATTGCCTCACAATCGAAGCGGGGTAAGCTGCCATGTGCTACGCTCCACTGTACTTGCACCGCCTCACAATGGAGGCCCGGCCAGCTGTGCTGCACTGTTCTCCAGTGTATTTGCAGTGCCTCACAATGGAGGCTGGCGATGCCACCCTGCGCCACGCCCTTTGCACTTGTACTATCTCACAAATGTGACCAAGTGTGCCACGCTGTTCCGTACCCCATTGCAGGTCCACCGCCTCCCAATGGAAGCCGGGTCTGCCACGCTGTGCCGCACCCCTTGGAACTTGGATTGCCTCCCAATCGAAGCGGGGTCAGCTGCCATGTGCCACCCACACTGTACTTGGACCGCCTCACAATGGAGACCCGGCCAGCTGTGCTGCGCTACATTCCTCTGTATTTGCAGCGCCTCACAATGGAGACTCGGCCAGCTGTGCTGCGTCACACTGTACTTGCAACGCCTCACAACGGAGGCCCAGCCAGCTGTGCTGCGCCACACACCACTACACTTACAACGCCTCACAATGCAGGCCGGGTCTGCCATGCTGTTCTGTACAAAACATGTAATTGTACCGCCTCACAATGGAAGCCGGGGCTGCTGCGGTGTGCCGCTCCCCGCTCTACTTGCGCCGCCTCACAATGGAGGACGGGGATGCTGGTCTGTGCCACACCGCTTGGAACTTGGATTGCCTCACAATCGAAGCGGGGTCAGCTGCCATGTGCCACCCTCCACTGTAATTGGACCACCTCACAATGCAGACCCGGCCAGCTGTGCTGCGCTACATTCCTCTGTACTTGCACCGCCTCACAATGGAGGCCCGGCCAGCCGTGCTGCCCTGTTCTCCGCTGTATTTGAAACGCCTCACAATGGAGGCTGGCGACGCCACCCTGTGCCACGCCCTTTTCACTTGCACTGCCTCACAATGGAGACCAAGTCTGCCACGCTGTGCCGTACCCCATTGGAGGTGCACCGCCTCACAATGGAGGCCGGCTCTGCCACGCTGTGCCGCACCCCTTGGAACTTGGATTGCCTCACAATCGAAGCGGGGTCAGCTGCCATGTGCCACGCTCCACTGTACTTGCACCGCTTCGCAATGGAGACCCGGCCAGCTGTGCTGCTTCACATTGTACTTGCAATGCCTCACAACGGAGGCCTAGCCAGCTGTGCTGCGCCACACACCGCTACACTTACAACGCCTCACAATGCAGACTGGGCCTGCCATGCTGTTCTGTACAAAACTGTAATGGCACCGCCTCACAATGGAAGCCGGGTCTGCTGCGGTGTGCCGCTCCCCAATCTACTTGTGCCGCATCACAATGAAGGACGGGGATGCTGCTCTGTGCCACACCCCTTGGAACTTGTATTGCCTCACAAACGAAGCGGGATCAGCTGTCATTTGCTATGCTCCACTGTACTTTCACCGCCTCACAATGGAGTCCCTTGCCAGTCGTGCTGCTCTGTTCTCCGCTGTATTTGCACCGCCTCACAATGGAGGCTGGCGACGCCACCCTGTGCCACGCCCTTTTCACTTGCACTGCCTCACAATGGGTACCAAGTCTGCCACGCTGTGCCATACCCCATTGGAGGTGCACCGCCTCACAATGGAATCCGGGTCTGCCACGCTGTGCTGCACCCCTTGCAACTTGGATTGCCTCACAATCGAAGCGGGGTAAGCTGCCATCTGCTACGCTCCACTGTACTTGCACCGCCTCACAATGGAGGCCCGGCCAGCTGTGCTGCACTGTTCTCCAGTGTATTTGCAGCGCCTCACAATGGAGGCTGGCGATGCCACCCTGCGCCACGCCCTTTGCACTTGTACTATCTCACAAATGTGACCAAGTGTGCCACGCTGTTCCGTACCCCATTGGAGGTCCACCGCCTCCCAATGGAAGCCGGGTCTGCCACGCTGTGCCGCAACCCTTGGAACTTGGATTGCCTCACAATCAAAGCGGGGTCAGCTGCCATGTGCCACCCTCCACTGTACTTGGACCGCCTCACAATGGAGACCCGGCCAGCTGTGCTGCGCTACATTCCTCTGTATTTGCAGCGCCTCACAATGGAGACTCGGCCAGCTGTGCTGCGTCACACTGTACTTGCAACGCCTCACAACGGAGGCCCAGCCAGCTGTGCTGCGCCACACACCACTACACTTACAACGCCTCACAATGCAGGCCGGGTCTGCCATGCTGTTCTGTACAAAACTGTAATTGTACCGCCTCACAATGGAAGCCGGGGCTGCTGCGGTGTGCCGCTCCCCGCTCTACTTGCGCCGCCTCACAATGGAGGACGGGGATGCTGGTCTGTGCCACACCGCTTGGAACTTGGATTGCCTCACAATCGAAGCGGGGTCAGCTGCCATGTGCCACGCTCCACTGTAATTGGACCACCTCACAATGCAGACCCGGCCAGCTGTGCTGCGCTACATTCCTCTGTACTTGCACCGCCTCACAATGGAGGCCCGGCCAGCCGTGCTGCACTGTTCTCCGCTGTATTTGCACCGCCTCAAAATGGAGGCTGGCGACGCCACCCTGTGCCACGCTCTTTGCACTTGCACTGCCTCACAATGGAGACCAAGTCTGCCACGCTGTGCCGTACCCCATTGGAGGTGCACCGCCTCACAATGGAGGCCGGGTCTGCCACGCTGTGCCGCACTCCTTGGAACTTGGATTGCCTCACAATCGAAGCAGGGTCAGCTGCCATGTGCCACGCTCCACTGTACTTGCACCGCCTCACAATGGAAGCCGGGGCTGCTGCGGTGTGCCCCTCCCCACTCTACTTCTGCCGCCTCACAATGAAGGACGGGGATGCTGCTCTGTGCCACACCCCTTGCAACTTGTATTGCCTCACAAACGAAGCGGGATCAGCTGTCATTTGCTATGCTCCACTGTACTTTCACCGCCTCACAATGGAGTCCCGGCCAGTCGTGCTGCACTGTTCTCCGCTGTATTTGCACCGCCTCACAATGGAGGCTGGTGACGCCACCCTGTGCCACGCCCTTTTCACTTGCACTGCCTCACAATGGGTACCAAGTCTGCCACGCTGTGCCATACCCCATTGGAGGTGCACCGCCTCACAATGGAAGCCGGGTCTGCCACGCTGTGCTGCACCCCTTGCAACTTGGATTGCCTCACAATCGAAGCGGGGTAAGCTGCCATGTGCTACGCTCCACTGTACTTGCACCGCCTCACAATGGAGGCCCGGCCAGCTGTGCTGCACTGTTCTCCAGTGTATTTGCAGTGCCTCACAATGGAGGCTGGCGATGCCACCCTGCGCCACGCCCTTTGCACTTGTACTATCTCACAAATGTGACCAAGTGTGCCACGCTGTTCCGTACCCCATTGCAGGTCCACCGCCTCCCAATGGAAGCCGGGTCTGCCACGCTGTGCCGCACCCCTTGGAACTTGGATTGCCTCCCAATCGAAGCGGGGTCAGCTGCCATGTGCCACCCTCCACTGTACTTGGACCGCCTCACAATGGAGACCCGGCCAGCTGTGCTGCGCTACATTCCTCTGTATTTGCAGCGCCTCACAATGGAGACTCGGCCAGCTGTGCTGCGTCACACTGTACTTGCAACGCCTCACAACGGAGGCCCAGCCAGCTGTGCTGCGCCACACACCACTACACTTACAACGCCTCACAATGCAGGCCGGGTCTGCCATGCTGTTCTGTACAAAACTGTAATTGTACCGCCTCACAATGGAAGCCGGGGCTGCTGCGGTGTGCCGCTCCCCGCTCTACTTGCGCCGCCTCAGAATGGAGGACGGGGATGCTGGTCTGTGCCACACTGCTTGGAACTTGGATTTTCTCACAATCGAAGCGGGGTCAGCTGCCATGTGCCACCCTCCACTGTAATTGGACCACCTCACAATGCAGACCCGGCCAGCTGTGCTGCGCTACATTCCTCTGTACTTGCACCGCCTCACAATGGAGGCCCGGCCAGCCGTGCTGCCCTGTTCTCCGCTGTATTTGAAACGCCTCAAAATGGAGGCTGGCGACGCCACCCTGTGCCACGCCCTTTTCACTTGCACTGCCTCACAATGGAGACCAAGTCTGCCACGCTGTGCCGTACCCCATTGGAGGTGCACTGCCTCACAATGGAATCCGGGTCTGCCACGCTGTGCCGCACCCCTTGCAACTTGGATTGCCTCACAATCGAAGCGGGGTCAGCTGCCATGTGCCACGCTCCACTGTACTTGCACCGCTTCGCAATGGAGACCCGGCCAGCTGTGCTGCTTCACATTGTACTTGCAATGCCTCACAACGGAGGCCTAGCCAGCTGTGCTGCGCCACACACCGCTACACTTACAACGCCTCACAATGCAGACTGGGCCTGCCATGCTGTTCTGTACAAAACTGTAATGGCACCGCCTCACAATGGAAGCCGGGTCTGCTGCGGTGTGCCGCTCCCCAATCTACTTGTGCCGCATCACAATGAAGGACGGGGATGCTGCTCTGTGCCACACCCCTTGGAACTTGTATTGCCTCACAAACGAAGCGGGATCAGCTGTCATTTGCTATGCTCCACTGTACTTTCACCGCCTCACAATGGAGTCCCGGCCAGTCGTGCTGCTCTGTTCTCCGCTGTATTTGCACCGCCTCACAATGGAGGCTGGTGACGCCACCCTGTGCCACGCCCTTTTCACTTGCACTGCCTCACAATGGGTACCAAGTCTGCCACGCTGTGCCATACCCCATTGGAGGTGCACCGCCTCACAATGGAATCCGGGTCTGCCACGCTGTGCTGCACCCCTTGCAACTTGGATTGCCTCACAATCGAAGCGGGGTAAGCTGCCATCTGCTACGCTCCACTGTACTTGCACCGCCTCACAATGGAGGCCCGGCCAGCTGTGCTGCACTGTTCTCCAGTGTATTTGCAGCGCCTCACAATGGAGGCTGGCGATGCCACCCTGCGCCACGCCCTTTGCACTTGTACTATCTCACAAATGTGACCAAGTGTGCCACGCTGTTCCGTACCCCATTGGAGGTCCACCGCCTCCCAATGGAAGCCGGGTCTGCCACGCTGTGCCGCAACTCTTGGAACTTGGATTGCCTCACAATCGAAGCGGGGTCAGCTGCCATGTGCCACCCTCCACTGTACTTGGACCGCCTCACAATGGAGACCCGGCCAGCTGTGCTGCGCTACATTCCTCTGTATTTGCAGCGCCTCACAATGGAGACTCGGCCAGCTGTGCTGCGTCACACTGTACTTGCAACGCCTCACAACGGAGGCCCAGCCAGCTGTGCTGCGCCACACACCACTACACTTACAACGCCTCACAATGCAGGCCGGGTCTGCCATGCTGTTCTGTACAAAACTGTAATTGTACCGCCTCACAATGGAAGCCGGGGCTGCTGCGGTGTGCCGCTCCCCGCTCTACTTGCGCCGCCTCACAATGGAGGACGGGGATGCTGGTCTGTGCCACACCCCTTGGAACTTGGATTGCCTCACAATCGAAGCGGGGTCAGCTGCCATGTGCCACCCTCCACTGTAATTGGACCACCTCACAATGCAGACCCGGCCAGCTGTGCTGCGCTACATTCCTCTGTACTTGCACCGCCTCACAATGGCGTCCCGGCCAGCCGTGCTGCCCTGTTCTCCGCTGTATTTGCACCGCCTCAAAATGGAGGCTGGCGACGCCACCCTGTGCCACGCTCTTTGCACTTGCACTGCCTCACAATGGAGACCAAGTCTGCCACGCTGTGCCGTACCCCATTGGAGGTGCACCGCCTCACAATGGAGGCCGGGTCTGCCACGCTGTGGCGCACTCCTTGGAACTTGGATTGCCTCACAATCGAAGCAGGGTCAGCTGCCATGTGCCACGCTCCACTGTACTTGCACCGCCTCACAATGGAAGCCGGGTCTGCTGCGGTGTGCCCCTCCCCACTCTACTTCTGCCGCCTCACAATGAAGGACGGGGATGCTGCTCTGTGCCACACCCCTTGCAACTTGTATTACCTCACAAACGAAGCGGGATCAGCTGTCATTTGCTATGCTCCACTGTACTTGCACCGCCTCACAATGGAGTCCCGGCCAGTCGTGCTGCACTGTTCTCCGCTGTATTTGCACCGCCTCACAATGGAGGCTGGTGACGCCACCCTGTGCCACGCCCTTTTCACTTGCACTGCCTCACAATGGGTACCAAGTCTGCCACGCTGTGCCATACCCCATTGGAGGTGCACCGCCTCACAATGGAAGCCGGGTCTGCCACGCTGTGCTGCACCCCTTGCAACTTGGATTGCCTCACAATCGAAGCGGGGTAAGCTGCCATGTGCTACGCTCCACTGTACTTGCACCGCCTCACAATGGAGGCCCGGCCAGCTGTGCTGCACTGTTCTCCAGTGTATTTGCAGTGCCTCACAATGGAGGCTGGCGATGCCACCCTGCGCCACGCCCTTTGCACTTGTACTATCTCACAAATGTGACCAAGTGTGCCACGCTGTTCCGTACCCCATTGGAGGTCCACCGCCTCCCAATGGAAGCCGGGTCTGCCACGCTGTGCCGCACCCCTTGGAACTTGGATTGCCTCCCAATCGAAGCGGGGTCAGCTGCCATGTGCCACCCTCCACTGTACTTGGACCGCCTCACAATGGAGACCCGGCCAGCTGTGCTGCGCTACATTCCTCTGTATTTGCAGCGCCTCACAATGGAGACTCGGCCAGCTGTGCTGCGTCACACTGTACTTGCAACGCCTCACAACGGAGGCCCAGCCAGCTGTGCTGCGCCACACACCACTACACTTACAACGCCTCACAATGCAGGCCGGGTCTGCCATGCTGTTCTGTACAAAACTGTAATTGTACCGCCTCACAATGGAAGCCGGGGCTGCTGCGGTGTGCCGCTCCCCGCTCTACTTGCGCCGCCTCACAATGGAGGACGGGGATGCTGGTCTGTGCCACACCCCTTGGAACTTGGATTGCCTCACAATCGAAGCGGGGTCAGCTGCCATGTGCCACCCTCCACTGTAATTGGACCACCTCACAATGCAGACCCGGCCAGCTGTGCTGCGCTACATTCCTCTGTACTTGCACCGCCTCACAATGGCGTCCCGGCCAGCCGTGCTGCCCTGTTCTCCGCTGTATTTGCACCGCCTCAAAATGGAGGCTGGCGACGCCACCCTGTGCCACGCTCTTTGCACTTGCACTGCCTCACAATGGAGACCAAGTCTGCCACGCTGTGCCGTACCCCATTGGAGGTGCACTGCCTCACAATGGAATCCGGGTCTGCCACGCTGTGGCGCACTCCTTGGAACTTGGATTGCCTCACAATCGAAGCAGGGTCAGCTGCCATGTGCCACGCTCCACTGTACTTGCACCGCTTCGCAATGGAGACCCGGCCAGCTGTGCTGCTTCACATTGTATTTGCAATGCCTCACAATGGAGGCCCAGCCAGCTGTGCTGCGCCACACACCGCTACACTTACAACGCCTCACAATGCAGACTGGGCCTGCCATGCTGTTCTGTACAAAACTGTAATGGCACCGCTTCACAATGGAAGCCGGGTCTGCTGCGGTGTGCCGCTCCCCAATCTACTTGCGCCGCCTCACAATGGAGGACGGGGATGCTGCTCTGTGCCACACCCCTTGGAACTTGGATTGCCTCACAAACGAAGCGGGATCAGCTGTCATTTGCTATGCTCCACTGTACTTTCACCGCCTCACAATGGAGTCCCGGCCAGTCGTGCTGCTCTGTTCTCCGCTGTATTTGCACCGCCTCACAATGGAGGCTGGTGACGCCACCCTGTGCCACGCCCTTTTCACTTGTACTATCTCACAAATGTGACCAAGTGTGCCACGCTGTGCCATACCCCATTGGAGGTGCACTGCCTCACAATGGAGACCAAGTCTGCCACGCTGTGCCGTACCCCATTGGAGGTGCACCGCCTCACAGTGGAAGCCGGCTCTGACACGCTGTGCCGCACCCCTTGCAACTTGGATTGCCTCACAATCGAAGCGGGGACAGCTGCCATCTGCTACGCTCCACTGTACTTGCACCGCCTCACAATGGAGGCCCGGCCAGTTGTGCTGCACTGTTCTCCAGTGTATTTGCAGCGCCTCACAATGGAGGCTGGCGACACCACCCTGTGCGACGCCCTTTTCACTTGCACTGCCTCACAATGGAGACCAAGTCTGCCACGCTGTGCCGTACCCCATTTGAGGTGCACCGCCTCACAATGGAAGCCGGGTCTGCCATGCTGTGCCGCACCCCATGGAACTTGGATTGCCTCACAATCGAAGCGGGGTCAGCTGCCATGTGCCACGCTCCACTGTACCTGCACCGCCTCACAATGGAGACCCGGCCAGCTGTGCTGCGCCACATTGTACTTGCAACGCCTCACAACGGAGCCCTAGCCAGCTGTGCTGCGCCACGCACCGCTACACTTACAACGCCTCACAATGCAGACCGGGCCTGCCATGCTGTTCTGTACAAAACTATAATGGCACCGCCTCACAATGGAAGCCGGGTCTGCTGCGGTGTGCCTCTCCCCACTCTACTTGCGCCGCCTCACAATGGAGGCCCGGCCAGCTGTGCTGCACTGTTCTCCAGTGTATTTGCAGTGCCTCACAATGGAGGCTGGCGATGCCACCCTGCGCCACGCCCTTTGCACTTGCACTATCTCACAAATGTAACCAAGTGTACCACGCTGTTCCGTACCCCATTGGAGGTCCACCGCCTCCCAGTGGAAGCCGGGTCTGCCACGCTGTGCCGCACCCTTTGGAACTTGGATTGCCTCATAATCGAAGTGAGCTCAGCTGCCATGTGCCACCCTCCATTGTACTTGGACCGCCTCACAATGGAGACCCGGCCAGCTGTGCTGCGCTACATTCCTCTGTACTTGCAGCGCCTCACAATGGAGACCCGGCCAGCTGTGCTGTGTCACACTGTACTTGCAACGCCTCACAACGGAGGCCCAGCCAGCTGTGCTGCGCCACACACCACTACACTTACAACGCCTCACAATGCAGGCCGGGTCTGCCATGCTGTTCTGTACAAAACTATAATGACACCGCCTCACAATGGAAGCCGGGTCTGCTGCGGTGTGCCGCTCCCCACTCTACTTGCGCCGCCTCACAATGGAGGCCCGGCCAGCTGTGCTGCACTGTTCTCCAGTGTATTTGCAGCGCCTCACAATGGAGGCTGGCGATGCCACCCTGCGCCACGCCCTTTGCACTTGTACTATCTCACAAATGTGACCAAGTGTGCCACGCTGTTCCGTACCCCATTGCAGGTCCACCGCCTCCCAATGGAAGCCGGGTCTGCCACGCTGTGCCGCAACCCTTGGAACTTGGATTGCCTCACAATCAAAGCGGGGTCAGCTGCCATGTGCCACCCTCCACTGTACTTGGACCGCCTCACAATGGAGACCCGGCCAGC
>NW_022679083.1:0-94499 GCF_011004875.1 Balearica regulorum gibbericeps | reverse complement strand
TCGATTGTGAGGCAATACAAGTTCCAAGCGGTGCGGTTTTTGTGGCAGGATTGGCTTCCATTGTGAAGCGGTGCACCTCTAATGGGGTACGGGACAGCGTGGCAGACTTGGTCTCCGTTGTGAGGCAGTGCAAGTGCAAAGGGCGTGGTGCAGGGTGGCGTCGCCGGCCTCCATTGTGAGGCGGTGCAAGTAGAGTGGAGAGTGGCACATGGCAGCTGACCCCGCTTCGATTGTGAGGCAATACATTTTCCAAGCGGTGCGGTATTCGTGGTAGGCCCGGCTTCCATTGTGAAGCGGTGCACCTCCAATGTGTTACGGCACAGGGTACCAGACTTGGTATCCATTGTGAGGCAGTGCAAGTGCAAAGGGCGTGGCACAGGTTGGCGTCGCCGGCCTCCATTGTGAGGCGGTGCCAATACAGCGGAGAACAGTGCAGCACGGCTGGCCGGGCCTCCATTGTGAGGCGGTGCAAGTGCAGAGGAATGAGGCACAGGGCAGCTGGCCGGGCCTCCATTGTGAGGCGGTGCACGTACAGTGGAGCGTGGCACATGGCAGCTGACCCCGCTTCGATTGTGAGGCAATACAAGTTCCAACGATCGCCACACAGAGTGGCAGTGTCGGCTCCCATTGCGAGGCGGTGCAAGTAGAGCGGGAGCAGCGTACCGCAGCATCCCCGGCCTCCATTGTGAAGCGGTGCACCTCCAATGGGGTACGGGACAGCGTGGCAGACTTGGTCTCCATTGTGAGGCAGTGCAAGTGCAAAGGGCGTGGCACAGGGTGGCGTCGCCGGCCTCCAATGTGAGGCGGTGCAAGTAAAGAGGAATGTGGCGCAGCACAGCTGGCCCAGCATCCATTGTGAGGCGGTGCAAGTACAGTGGAGCGTGGCACATGGCAGCTGACCCCGCTTCGATTGTGAGGCAATACAAGTTCCAAGGGGTGCGGTTTTTGTGGCAGGATTGGCTTCCATTGTGAAGCGGTGCACCTCTAATGGGGTACAGGACATCGTGGCAGACTTGGTCTCCGTTGTGAGGCAGTGCAAGTGCAAAGGGCGTGGCACAGGGTGGCGTCGCCGGCCTCCATTGTGAGGCGGTGCAAGTACAGAGGAATGAGGCACAGGACAGCTGGCCGGGCCTCCATTTTTGAGGCGGTACACGTACAGTGGAGCGTGGCACATGGCACCTGACCCCGCTTCGATTGTGAGGCAATACAAGTTCCAAGCGGTGCGGTTTTTGTGGCAGGATTGGCTTCCACTGTGAAGCGGTGCTCCTCTAATGGGGTACAGGACAGCGTGGCAGACTTGGTCTCCGTTGTGAGGCAGTGCAAGTGCAAAGGGCGTGGCGCAGGGTGGCGTCGCCGGCCTCCATTGTGAGGCGGTGCAAGTACAGTGGAGAGTGGCACATGGCAGCTGACCCCGCTTCGATTGTGAGGCAATACAATTTCCAAGCGGTGCGGTATTCGTGGTAGGCCCGGCTTCCATTGTGAAGCGGTGCACCTCCAATGGGGTACGGCATAGGGTACCAGACTTGGTATCCATTGTGAGGCAGTGCAAGTGCAAAGGGCGTGGCACAGGGTGGCGTCGCCGGCCTCCACTGTGAGGCGGTGCAAGTAAAGAGGAATGTGGCGCAGCACAGCTGGCCCAGCATCCATTGTGAGGCGGTGCAAGTACAGTGGAGCGTGGCACATGGCAGCTGACCCCACTTCGATTGTGAGGCAATACAAGTTCCAAGGGGTGCGGCACAGCGTGGCAGCCCCGGTGTCCATTGGGAGGCTGTCCACCTCCAATGGGGTACGGCACAGCGTGGCAGACTTGGTCCCCATTGTGAAGTAGTGAAAGTGCAAAGGGCGTGGCGCAGGGTGGCGTCGCCGGCCTCCATTGTGAGGCGGTGCAAGTACAGTGGAGAGTGGCACATGGCAGCTGACCCCGCTTCGATTGTGAGGCAATACAATTTCCAAGCGGTGCGGTATTCGTGGTAGGCCTGGCTTCCATTGTGAAGCGGTGCACCTCCAATGGGTTACGGCACAGGGTACCAGACTTGGTATCCATTGTGAGGCAGTGCAAGTGCAAAGGGCGTGGCGCAGGGTGGCGTCGCCGGCCTCGATTTTGAAGCGGTGCAAGTACAGAGCAATGAGGCACAGGACAGCTGGGCGGGCCTCCATTGTGAGGCGGTGCACGTACAGTGGATCGTGGCACATGGCAGATGATCCCGCTTCGATTGTGAGGCAATACAAGTTCCAAGGTTCGCCACACAGAGTGGCAGTGTTGGCTCCCATTGCGAGGCGGTGCAATTAGAGCGGGAGCGGCGCACCGCAGCATCCCCGGCCTCCATTGTGAAGAGGTGCACCTCCAATGGGGTACGGGACAGCGTCACGGGCCTCCATTGTGAGGCGGTGCAAGTACAGAGGAATGAGGCACAGGACAGCTGGCCCGGCCTCCATTGTGAGGCGGTGCACGTACAGTGGAGCGTAGCACATGGCAGCTGAACCCGCTTCGATTGTGAGGCAATACAAGTTCCAAGGGTCGCCACACAGAGTAGCAGTGTCGGCTCCCATTGCGAGGCGGTGCAAGTAGAGCGGGGAGCGGCGCACCGCAGCATCCCCGTCCTCCATTGTGAAGCGGTGCACCTCCAATGGGGTACGGGACAGCGTGGCAGACTTGGTCTCCATTGTGAGGCAGTGCAAGTGTAAAGGGCGTGGCGCAGGGTGGCGTCGCCGGCCTCCATTGTGAGGCGGTGCAAGTACAGTGGAGCGTGGCACATTGCAGCTGACCCCACTTCGATTGTGAGGCGATACAAGTTCCAAGGGTGCGGCACAGCGTGGCCGCCCCGGCGTCCATTGGGAGGCTGTCCACCTCCAATGGGGTACGGCACAGCGTGGCAGACTTGGTCTCCATTGTGAGGCAGTGCAAGTGCAAAGGGCGTGGCGCAGGGTGGCGTCGCCGGCCTCCATTGTGAAGCGGTGCAAGTACAGTGGAGAGTGGCACATGGCAGCTGACCCCGCTTCGATTGTGAGGCAATACAATTTCCAAGCAGTGCGGTATTCGTGGTAGGCCCAGCTTCCATTGTGAAGCGGTGCACCTCCAGATGGTTACGGCACAGGGTACCAGACTTGGTATCCATTGTGAGGCAGTGAAAGTGCAAAGGGCGTGGCGCAGGGTGGCGTCACGGGCCTCCATTGTGAGGCGGTGCAAGTGCAGAGGAATGAGGCAAAGGACAGCTGGCCGGGCCTCCATTGTGAGGCGGTGCAAGTACAGTGGATCGTGGCGCATGGCAGCTGACCCCGCTTCGATTGTGAGGCAATCCAAGTTCCAAAGGTCGCCACACGGAGTGGTAGTGTCGGCTCCCATTGCGAGGCGGTGCAAGTAGAGCGGGGAGCGGCGCACCGCAGTATCGCCGGCCTCCATTGTGAGGCAGTTCAACTACAAATTTGTACAGTACTACGTGGCAGGCCGAGTCTCCATTGTGAGGCGTTGCAAGTAAAGAGGAATGTGACGCAGCACAGCTGGCCCGGCCTCCATTGTGAGGCGGTGCAAGTATAGTGGAGCGTGGAACGTGGAAGATGACCCAGCTTCGATTGTGAGGCAATACAAGTTCCAAGGGGTGCGGCACAGCGTGGCCGCCACGGCGTCCATTGGGAGGCTGTCCACCTCCAATGGGGTACGGCACAGCGTGGCAGACTTGGTCTCCATTGTGAGGCAGTGCAAGTGCAAAGGGCGTGGCGCAGGGTGGCACATTGCAGCTGACCCCGCTTCGATTGTGAGGCAATACAAGTTCCAAGGGGTGCGGCACAGCGTGGCCGCCCCGGCGTCCATTGGGAGGCTGTCCACCTCCAATGGGGTACGGCACAGCGTAGAAGACTTGGTCTCCATTGTGAGGCAGTGCAAGTGCAAAGGGCGTGGCGCAGGGTGGCGTCACGGGCCTCCATTGTGAGGCGGTGCAAGTACAGTGGAGCGTGGCACATGGCAGCTGACCCCGCTTCGATTGTGAGGCAATACAAGTTCCAAGCGGTGCGGTATTTGTGGCAGGGTTGGCTTCCATTGTGAAGCGGTGCACCTCCAATGGGGTACGGGACAGCGTGGCAGACTTGGTCTCCATTGTGAGGCAGTGCAAGTGCAAAGGGCGTGGCGCAGGGTGGCGTCACGGGCCTCCATTGTGAGGCGGTGCACGTACAGTGGAGCGTGGCACATGGCAGCTGACCCCGCTTCGATTGTGAGGCAATACAAGTTCCAAGGGGTGCGGCACAGCGTGGCCGCCCCGGCGTCCATTGGGAGGCTGTCCACCTCCAATGGGGTACGGCACAGCGTAGAAGACTTGGTCTCCATTGTGAGGCAGTGCAAGTGCAAAGGGCGTGGCGCAGGGTGGCGTCACGGGCCTCCATTGTGAGGCGGTGCAAGTACAGTGGAGCGTGGCACATGGCAGCTGACCCCGCTTCGATTGTGAGGCAATACAAGTTCCAAGCGGTGCGGTATTTGTGGCAGGGTTGGCTTCCATTGTGAAGCGGTGCACCTCCAATGGGGTACGGGACAGCGTAGAAGACTTGGTCTCCATTGTGAGGCAGTGCAAGTGCAAAGGGCGTGGCGCAGGGTGGCGTCACGGGCCTCCATTGTGAGGCGGTGCACGTACAGTGGAGCGTGGCACATGGCAGCTGACCCCGCTTCGATTGTGAGGCAATACAAGTTCCAAGCGGTGCAGCAGAGCGTGGCCGCCCCGGCGTCCATTGGGAGGCTGTCCACCTCCAATGGGGTACGGCACAGCGTGGCAGACTTGGTCTCCATTGTGAGGTAGTGCAAGTGCAAAGGGCGTGGCGCAGGGTGGCGTCACGGGCCTCCATTGTGAGGCGGTGCACGTACAGTGGAGCGTGGCACATGGCAGCTGACCCCGCTTCGATTGTGAGGCAATACAAGTTCCAAGCGGTGCGGTATTTGTGGCAGGGTTGGCTTCCATTGTGAAGCGGTGCACCTCCAATGGGGTACGGGACAGCGTAGAAGACTTGGTCTCCATTGTGAGGCAGTGCAAGTGCAAAGGGCATGGCGCAGGGTGGCATCGCCGGCCTCCATTGTGAAGCGGTGCAAGTACAGTGGAGAGTGGCACATGGCAGCTGACCCCGCTTCGATTGTGAGGCAATACAATTTCCAAGCGGTGCAGTATTCGTGGTACGCCCAGTTTCCATTGTGAAGCGGTGCACCTCCAATGGGTTACGGCACAGGGTACCAGACTTGGTATCCATTGTGAGGCAGTGCAAGTGCAAAGGGCGTGGCACAGGGTGGCGTCGCCGGCCTCCATTGTGAGGCGGTGCAAGTACAGTGGAGCGTGGCACATGGCAGCTGACCCCGCTTCGATTGTGAGGCAATACAAGTTCCAAGGGGTGCGGCACAGCGTGGCCGCCCCAGCGTCCATTGGGAGGCTGTCCAACTCTAATGGGGTACGGGACAGCGTAGAAGACTTGGTCTCCATTGTGAGGCAGTGGAAGTGCAAAGGGCGTGGCGCAGGGTGGCGTCACGGGCCTCCATTGTGAGGCGGTGCAAGTACAGTGGAGCGTGGCACATGGCAGCTGACCCCGCTTCGATTGTGAGGCAATACAAGTTCCAAGCGGTGCGGTATTTGTGGCAGGGTTGGCTTCCATTGTGAAGCGGTGCACCTCCAATGGGGTACGGGACAGCGTGGCAGACTTGGTCTCCATTGTGAGGCAGTGCAAGTGCAAAGGGCGTGGCGCAGGGTGGCGTCGCCGGCCTCCATTGTGAAGCGGTGCAAGTACAGTGGAGAGTGGCACATGGCAGCTGACCCCGCTTCGATTGTGAGGCAATACAATTTCCAAGCAGTGCAGTATTCGTGGTAGGCCCAGTTTCCATTGGGAAGCGGTGCACCTCCAATGGGTTACGGCACAGGGTACCAGACTTGGTATCCATTGTGAGGCAGTGAAAGTGCAAAGGGCGTGGCACAGGGTGGCGTCGCCGGCCTCCATTGTGAGGCGGTGCAAGTACAGTGGAGCGTGGCACATTGCAGCTGACCCCGCTTCGATTGTAAGGCAATACAAGTTCCAAGGGGTGCGGCACAGCGTGGCCGCCCCAGCGTCCATTGGGAGGCTGTCCACCTCCAATGGGGTACGGCACAGCGTGGCAGACTTGGTCTCCATTGTGAGGCAGTGCAAGTGCAAAGGGCGTGGCGCAGGGTGGCGTCACGGGCCTCCATTGTGAGGCGGTGCAAGTACAGTGGAGCGTGGCACATGGCAGCTGACCCCGCTTCGATTGTGAGGCAATACAAGTTCCAAGCGGTGCGGTATTTGTGGCAGGGTTGGCTTCCATTGTGAAGCGGTGCACCTCCAATGGGGTACGGGACAGCGTGGCAGACTTGGTCTCCATTGTGAGGCAGTGCAAGTGCAAAGGGCGTGGCGCAGGGTGGCGTCACGGGCCTCCATTGTGAGGCGGTGCACGTACAGTGGAGCGTGGCACATGGCAGCTGACCCCGCTTCGATTGTGAGGCAATACAAGTTCCAAGCGGTGCAGCAGAGCGTGGCCGCCCCGGCGTCCATTGGGAGGCTGTCCACCTCCAATGGGGTACGGCACAGCGTGGCAGAATTGGTCTCCATTGTGAGGCAGTGCAAGTGCAAAGGGCGTGGCGCAGGGTGGCGTCACGGGCCTCCATTGTGAGGCGGTGCACGTACAGTGGAGCGTGGCACATGGCAGCTGACCCCGCTTCGATTGTGAGGCAATACAAGTTCCAAGCGGTGCGGTATTTGTGGCAGGGTTGGCTTCCATTGTGAAGCGGTGCACCTCCAATGGGGTACGGGACAGCGTAGAAGACTTGGTCTCCATTGTGAGGCAGTGCAAGTGCAAAGGGCGTGGCGCAGGGTGGCGTCACGGGCCTCCATTGTGAGGCGGTGCAAGTGCAGAGGAATGAGGCAAAGGACAGCTGGCCGGGCCTCCATTGTGAGGCGGTGCAAGTACAGTGGATCGTGGCACATGGCAGCTGACCCCGCTTCGATTGTGAGGCAATCCAAGTTCCAAAGGTCGCCACACGGAGTGGTAGTGTCGGCTCCCATTGCGAGGCGGTGCAAGTAGAGCGGGGAGCGGCGCACCGCAGTATCGCCGGCCTCCATTGTGAGGCAGTTCAACTACAAATTTGTACAGTACTACGTGGCAGGCCGAGTCTCCATTGTGAGGCGTTGCAAGTAAAGAGGAATGTGACGCAGCACAGCTGGCCCGGCCTCCATTGTGAGGCGGTGCAAGTATAGTGGAGCGTGGAACGTGGAAGATGACCCAGCTTCGATTGTGAGGCAATACAAGTTCCAAGGGGTGCGGCACAGCGTGGCCGCCACGGCGTCCATTGGGAGGCTGTCCACCTCCAATGGGGTACGGCACAGCGTGGCAGACTTGGTCTCCATTGTGAGGCAGTGCAAGTGCAAAGGGCGTGGCGCAGGGTGGCACATTGCAGCTGACCCCGCTTCGATTGTGAGGCAATACAAGTTCCAAGGGGTGCGGCACAGCGTGGCCGCCCCGGCGTCCATTGGGAGGCTGTCCAACTCTAATGGGGTACGGGACAGCGTAGAAGACTTGGTCTCCATTGTGAGGCAGTGGAAGTGCAAAGGGCGTGGCGCAGGGTGGCGTCACGGGCCTCCATTGTGAGGCGGTGCAAGTACAGTGGAGCGTGGCACATGGCAGCTGACCCCGCTTCGATTGTGAGGCAATACAAGTTCCAAGGGGTGCGGCACAGCGTGGCCGCCCCAGCGTCCATTGGGAGGCTGTCCAACTCTAATGGGGTACGGGACAGCGTAGAAGACTTGGTCTCCATTGTGAGGCAGTGGAAGTGCAAAGGGCGTGGCGCAGGGTGGCGTCACGGGCCTCCATTGTGAGGCGGTGCAAGTACAGTGGAGCGTGGCACATGGCAGCTGACCCCGCTTCGATTGTGAGGCAATACAAGTTCCAAGCGGTGCGGTATTTGTGGCAGGGTTGGCTTCCATTGTGAAGCGGTGCACCTCCAATGGGGTACGGGACAGCGTGGCAGACTTGGTCTCCATTGTGAGGCAGTGCAAGTGCAAAGGGCGTGGCGCAGGGTGGCGTCGCCGGCCTCCATTGTGAAGCGGTGCAAGTACAGTGGAGAGTGGCACATGGCAGCTGACCCCGCTTCGATTGTGAGGCAATACAATTTCCAAGCAGTGCAGTATTCGTGGTAGGCCCAGTTTCCATTGGGAAGCGGTGCACCTCCAATGGGTTACGGCACAGGGTACCAGACTTGGTATCCATTGTGAGGCAGTGAAAGTGCAAAGGGCGTGGCACAGGGTGGCGTCGCCGGCCTCCATTGTGAGGCGGTGCAAGTACAGTGGAGCGTGGCACATTGCAGCTGACCCCGCTTCGATTGTAAGGCAATACAAGTTCCAAGGGGTGCGGCACAGCGTGGCCGCCCCAGCGTCCATTGGGAGGCTGTCCACCTCCAATGGGGTACGGCACAGCGTGGCAGACTTGGTCTCCATTGTGAGGCAGTGCAAGTGCAAAGGGCGTGGCGCAGGGTGGCGTCACGGGCCTCCATTGTGAGGCGGTGCAAGTACAGTGGAGCGTGGCACATGGCAGCTGACCCCGCTTCGATTGTGAGGCAATACAAGTTCCAAGCGGTGCGGTATTTGTGGCAGGGTTGGCTTCCATTGTGAAGCGGTGCACCTCCAATGGGGTACGGGACAGCGTGGCAGACTTGGTCTCCATTGTGAGGCAGTGCAAGTGCAAAGGGCGTGGCGCAGGGTGGCGTCACGGGCCTCCATTGTGAGGCGGTGCACGTACAGTGGAGCGTGGCACATGGCAGCTGACCCCGCTTCGATTGTGAGGCAATACAAGTTCCAAGCGGTGCAGCAGAGCGTGGCCGCCCCGGCGTCCATTGGGAGGCTGTCCACCTCCAATGGGGTACGGCACAGCGTGGCAGAATTGGTCTCCATTGTGAGGCAGTGCAAGTGCAAAGGGCGTGGCGCAGGGTGGCGTCACGGGCCTCCATTGTGAGGCGGTGCACGTACAGTGGAGCGTGGCACATGGCAGCTGACCCCGCTTCGATTGTGAGGCAATACAAGTTCCAAGCGGTGCGGTATTTGTGGCAGGGTTGGCTTCCATTGTGAAGCGGTGCACCTCCAATGGGGTACGGGACAGCGTAGAAGACTTGGTCTCCATTGTGAGGCAGTGCAAGTGCAAAGGGCGTGGCGCAGGGTGGCGTCACGGGCCTCCATTGTGAGGCGGTGCAAGTGCAGAGGAATGAGGCAAAGGACAGCTGGCCGGGCCTCCATTGTGAGGCGGTGCAAGTACAGTGGATCGTGGCACATGGCAGCTGACCCCGCTTCGATTGTGAGGCAATCCAAGTTCCAAAGGTCGCCACACGGAGTGGTAGTGTCGGCTCCCATTGCGAGGCGGTGCAAGTAGAGCGGGGAGCGGCGCACCGCAGTATCGCCGGCCTCCATTGTGAGGCAGTTCAACTACAAATTTGTACAGTACTACGTGGCAGGCCGAGTCTCCATTGTGAGGCGTTGCAAGTAAAGAGGAATGTGACGCAGCACAGCTGGCCCGGCCTCCATTGTGAGGCGGTGCAAGTATAGTGGAGCGTGGAACGTGGAAGATGACCCAGCTTCGATTGTGAGGCAATACAAGTTCCAAGGGGTGCGGCACAGCGTGGCCGCCCCGGCGTCCATTGGGAGGCTGTCCACCTCCAATGGGGTACGGCACAGCGTGGCAGACTTGGTCTCCATTGTGAGGCAGTGCAAGTGCAAAGGGCGTGGCGCAGGGTGGCACATTGCAGCTGACCCCGCTTCGATTGTGAGGCAATACAAGTTCCAAGGGGTGCGGCACAGCGTGGCCGCCCCGGCGTCCATTGGGAGGCTGTCCACCTCCAATGGGGTACGGCACAGCGTAGAAGACTTGGTCTCCATTGTGAGGCAGTGCAAGTGCAAAGGGCGTGGCGCAGGGTGGCGTCACGGGCCTCCATTGTGAGGCGGTGCAAGTACAGTGGAGCGTGGCACATGGCAGCTGACCCCGCTTCGATTGTGAGGCAATACAAGTTCCAAGCGGTGCGGTATTTGTGGCAGGGTTGGCTTCCATTGTGAAGCGGTGCACCTCCAATGGGGTACGGGACAGCGTAGAAGACTTGGTCTCCATTGTGAGGCAGTGCAAGTGCAAAGGGCGTGGCACAGGGTGGCGTCACGGGCCTCCATTGTGAGGCGGTGCACGTACAGTGGAGCGTGGCACATGGCAGCTGACCCCGCTTCGATTGTGAGGCAATACAAGTTCCAAGGGGTGCGGCACAGCGTGGCCGCCCCAGCGTCCATTGGGAGGCTGTCCACCTCTAATGGGGTACGGGACAGCGTAGAAGACTTGGTCTCCATTGTGAGGCAGTGCAAGTGCAAAGGGCGTGGCGCAGGGTGGCGTCACGGGCCTCCATTGTGAGGCGGTGCAAGTACAGTGGAGCGTGGCACATGGCAGCTGACCCCGCTTCGATTGTGAGGCAATACAAGTTCCAAGCGGTGCGGTATTTGTGGCAGGGTTGGCTTCCATTGGGAAGCGGTGCACCTCCAATGGGTTACGGCACAGGGTACCAGACTTGGTATCCATTGTGAGGCAGTGAAAGTGCAAAGGGCGTGGCACTGGGTGGCGTCGCCGGCCTCCATTGTGAGGCGGTGCAAGTACAGTGGAGCGTGGCACATTGCAGCTGACCCCGCTTCGATTGTAAGGCAATACAAGTTCCAAGGGGTGCGGCACAGCGTGGCCGCCCCAGCGTCCATTGGGAGGCTGTCCACCTCCAATGGGGTACGGCACAGCGTGGCAGACTTGGTCTCCATTGTGAGGCAGTGAAAGTGCAAAGGGCGTGGCGCAGGATGGCGTCGCCGGCCTCCATTGTGAGGCGGTGCAAGTGCAGAGGAATGAGGCAAAGGACAGCTGGCCGGGCCTCCATTGTGAGGCGGTGCAAGTACAGTGGATCGTGGCGCATGGCAGCTGACCCCGCTTCGATTGTGAGGCAATCCAAGTTCCAAAGGTCGCCACACGGAGTGGTAGTGTCGGCTCCCATTGCGAGGCGGTGCAAGTAGAGCGGGGAGCGGCGCACCGCAGTATCGCCGGCCTCCATTGTGAGGCAGTTCAACTACAAATTTGTACAGTACTACGTGGCAGGCCGAGTCTCCATTGTGAGGCGTTGCAAGTAAAGAGGAATGTGACGCAGCACAGCTGGCCCGGCCTCCATTGTGAGGCGGTGCAAGTATAGTGGAGCGTGGAACGTGGAAGATGACCCAGCTTCGATTGTGAGGCAATACAAGTTCCAAGGGGTGCGGCACAGCGTGGCCGCCCCGGCGTCCATTGGGAGGCTGTCCACCTCCAATGGGGTACGGCACAGCGTGGCAGACTTGGTCTCCATTGTGAGGCAGTGCAAGTGCAAAGGGCGTGGCGCAGGGTGGCACATTGCAGCTGACCCCGCTTCGATTGTGAGGCAATACAAGTTCCAAGGGGTGCGGCACAGCGTGGCCGCCCCGGCGTCCATTGGGAGGCTGTCCACCTCCAATGGGGTACGGCACAGCGTGGCAGACTTGGTCTCCATTGTGAGGCAGTGCAAGTGCAAAGGGCGTGGCGCAGGGTGGCGTCACGGGCCTCCATTGTGAGGCGGTGCACGTACAGTGGAGCGTGGCACATGGCAGCTGACCCCGCTTCGATTGTGAGGCAATACAAGTTCCAAGCGGTGCAGCAGAGCGTGGCCGCCCCGGCGTCCATTGGGAGGCTGTCCACCTCCAATGGGGTACGGCACAGCGTGGCAGAATTGGTCTCCATTGTGAGGCAGTGCAAGTGCAAAGGGCGTGGCGCAGGGTGGCGTCACGGGCCTCCATTGTGAGGCGGTGCACGTACAGTGGAGCGTGGCACATGGCAGCTGACCCCGCTTCGATTGTGAGGCAATACAAGTTCCAAGCGGTGCGGTATTTGTGGCAGGGTTGGCTTCCATTGTGAAGCGGTGCACCTCCAATGGGGTACGGGACAGCGTAGAAGACTTGGTCTCCATTGTGAGGCAGTGCAAGTGCAAAGGGCGTGGCGCAGGGTGGCGTCACGGGCCTCCATTGTGAGGCGGTGCAAGTGCAGAGGAATGAGGCAAAGGACAGCTGGCCAGGCCTCCATTGTGAGGCGGTGCAAGTACAGTGGATCGTGGCACATGGCAGCTGACCCCGCTTCGATTGTGAGGCAATCCAAGTTCCAAAGGTCGCCACACGGAGTGGTAGTGTCGGCTCCCATTGCGAGGCGGTGCAAGTAGAGCGGGGAGCGGCGCACCGCAGTATCGCCGGCCTCCATTGTGAGGCAGTTCAACTACAAATTTGTACAGTACTACGTGGCAGGCCGAGTCTCCATTGTGAGGCGTTGCAAGTAAAGAGGAATGTGACGCAGCACAGCTGGCCCGGCCTCCATTGTGAGGCGGTGCAAGTATAGTGGAGCGTGGAACGTGGAAGATGACCCAGCTTCGATTGTGAGGCAATACAAGTTCCAAGGGGTGCGGCACAGCGTGGCCGCCACGGCGTCCATTGGGAGGCTGTCCACCTCCAATGGGGTACGGCACAGCGTGGCAGACTTGGTCTCCATTGTGAGGCAGTGCAAGTGCAAAGGGCGTGGCGCAGGGTGGCACATTGCAGCTGACCCCGCTTCGATTGTGAGGCAATACAAGTTCCAAGGGGTGCGGCACAGCGTGGCCGCCCCGGCGTCCATTGGGAGGCTGTCCACCTCCAATGGGGTACGGCACAGCGTAGAAGACTTGGTCTCCATTGTGAGGCAGTGCAAGTGCAAAGGGCGTGGCGCAGGGTGGCGTCACGGGCCTCCATTGTGAGGCGGTGCACGTACAGTGGAGCGTGGCACATGGCAGCTGACCCCGCTTCGATTGTGAGGCAATACAAGTTCCAAGCGGTGCGGTATTTGTGGCAGGGTTGGCTTCCATTGTGAAGCGGTGCACCTCCAATGGGGTACGGGACAGCGTAGAAGACTTGGTCTCCATTGTGAGGCAGTGCAAGTGCAAAGGGCGTGGCGCAGGGTGGCGTCACGGGCCTCCATTGTGAGGCGGTGCACGTACAGTGGAGCGTGGCACATGGCAGCTGACCCCGCTTCGATTGTGAGGCAATACAAGTTCCAAGGGGTGCGGCACAGCGTGGCCGCCCCGGCGTCCATTGGGAGGCTGTCCACCTCCAATGGGGTACGGCACAGCGTAGAAGACTTGGTCTCCATTGTGAGGCAGTGCAAGTGCAAAGGGCGTGGCGCAGGGTGGCGTCACGGGCCTCCATTGTGAGGCGGTGCACGTACAGTGGAGCGTGGCACATGGCAGCTGACCCCGCTTCGATTGTGAGGCAATACAAGTTCCAAGCGGTGCGGTATTTGTGGCAGGGTTGGCTTCCATTGTGAAGCGGTGCACCTCCAATGGGGTACGGGACAGCGTAGAAGACTTGGTCTCCATTGTGAGGCAGTGCAAGTGCAAAGGGCGTGGCGCAGGGTGGCGTCACGGGCCTCCATTGTGAGGCGGTGCACGTACAGTGGAGCGTGGCACATGGCAGCTGACCCCGCTTCAATTGTGAGGCAATACAAGTTCCAAGCGGTGCAGCAGAGCGTGGCCGCCCCGGCGTCCATTGGGAGGCTGTCCACCTCCAATGGGGTACGGCACAGCGTGGCAGACTTGGTCTCCATTGTGAGGCAGTGCAAGTGCAAAGGGCGTGGCGCAGGGTGGCGTCACGGGCCTCCATTGTGAGGCGGTGCACGTACAGTGGAGCGTGGCACATGGCAGCTGACCCCGCTTCGATTGTGAGGCAATACAAGTTCCAAGCGGTGCGGTATTTGTGGCAGGGTTGGCTTCCATTGTGAAGCGGTGCACCTCCAATGGGGTACGGGACAGCGTGGCAGACTTGGTCTCCATTGTGAGGCAGTGCAAGTGCAAAGGGCATGGCGCAGGGTGGCGTCGCCGGCCTCCATTGTGAAGCGGTGCAAGTACAGTGGAGAGTGGCACATGGCAGCTGACCCCGCTTCGATTGTGAGGCAATACAATTTCCAAGCGGTGCAGTATTCGTGGTACGCCCAGTTTCCATTGTGAAGCGGTGCACCTCCAATGGGTTACGGCACAGGGTACCAGACTTGGTATCCATTGTGAGGCAGTGCAAGTGCAAAGGGCGTGGCACAGGGTGGCGTCGCCGGCCTCCATTGTGAGGCGGTGCAAGTACAGTGGAGCGTGGCACATTGCAGCTGACCCCGCTTCGATTGTGAGGCAATACAAGTTCCAAGGGGTGCGGCACAGCGTGGCCACCCCAGCGTCCATTGGGAGGCTGTCCACCTCTAATGGGGTACGGGACAGCGTAGAAGACTTGGTCTCCATTGTGAGGCAGTGCAAGTGCAAAGGGCGTGGCGCAGGGTGGCGTCACGGGCCTCCATTGTGAGGCGGTGCAAGTACAGTGGAGCGTGGCACATGGCAGCTGACCCCGCTTCGATTGTGAGGCAATACAAGTTCCAAGCGGTGCGGTATTTGTGGCAGGGTTTGCTTCCATTGTGAAGCGGTGCACCTCCAATGGGGTACGGGACAGCGTGGCAGACTTGGTCTCCATTGTGAGGCAGTGCAAGTGCAAAGGGCGTGGCGCAGGGTGGCGTCGCCGGCCTCCATTGTGAAGCGGTGCAAGTACAGTGGAGAGTGGCACATGGCAGCTGACCCCGCTTCGATTGTGAGGCAATACAATTTCCAAGCGGTGCAGTATTCGTGGTAGGCCCAGTTTCCATTGGGAAGCGGTACACCTCCAATGGGTTACGGCACAGGGTACCAGACTTGGTATCCATTGTGAGGCAGTGAAAGTGCAAAGGGCGTGGCACAGGGTGGCGTCACGGGCCTCCATTGTGAGGCGGTGCAAGTACAGTGGAGCGTGGCACATTGCAGCTGACCCCGCTTCGATTGTAAGGCAATACAAGTTCCAAGGGGTGCGGCACAGCGTGGCCGCCCCAGCGTCCATTGGGAGGCTGTCCACCTCCAATGGGGTACGGCACAGCGTGGCAGACTTGGTCTCCATTGTGAGGCAGTGAAAGTGCAAAGGGCGTGGCGCAGGATGGCGTCGCCGGCCTCCATTGTGAGGCGGTGCAAGTGCAGAGGAATGAGGCAAAGGACAGCTGGCCGGGCCTCCATTGTGAGGCGGTGCAAGTACAGTGGATCGTGGCGCATGGCAGCTGACCCCGCTTCGATTGTGAGGCAATCCAAGTTCCAAAGGTCGCCACACGGAGTGGTAGTGTCGGCTCCCATTGCGAGGCGGTGCAAGTAGAGCGGGGAGCGGCGCACCGCAGTATCGCCGGCCTGCATTGTGAGGCAGTTCAACTACAAATTTGTACAGTACTACGTGGCAGGCCGAGTCTCCATTGTGAGGCGTTGCAAGCAAAGAGGAATGTGACGCAGCACAGCTGGCCCGGCCTCCATTGTGAGGCGGTGCAAGTATAGTGGAGCGTGGAACGTGGAAGATGACCCCGCTTCGATTGTGAGGCAATACAAGTTCCAAGGGGTGCGGCACAGCGTGGCCGCCACGGCGTCCATTGGGAGGCTGTCCACCTCCAATGGGGTACGGCACAGCGTGGCAGACTTGGTCTCCATTGTGAGGCAGTGCAAGTGCAAAGGGCGTGGCGCAGGGTGGCACATTGCAGCTGACCCCGCTTCGATTGTGAGGAAATACAAGTTCCAAGGGGTGCGGCACAGCGTGGCCGCCCCGGCGTCCATTGGGAGGCTGTCCACCTCCAATGGGGTACGGCACAGCGTAGAAGACTTGGTCTCCATTGTGAGGCAGTGCAAGTGCAAAGGGCGTGGTGCAGGGTGGCGTCACGGGCCTCCATTGTGAGGCGGTGCAAGTACAGTGGAGCGTGGCACATGGCAGCTGACCCCGCTTCGATTGTGAGGCAATACAAGTTCCAAGCGGTGCGGTATTTGTGGCAGGGTTGGCTTCCATTGTGAAGCGGTGCACCTCCAATGGGGTACGGGACAGTGTAGAAGACTTGGTCTCCATTGTGAGGCAGTGCAAGTGCAAAGGGCGTGGCGCAGGGTGGCGTCACGGGCCTCCATTGTGAGGCGGTGCACGTACAGTGGAGCGTGGCACATGGCAGCTGACCCCGCTTCGATTGTGAGGCAATACAAGTTCCAAGGGGTGCGGCACAGCGTGGCCGCCCCAGCGTCCATTGGGAGTCTGTCCACCTCCAATGGGTTACGGCACAGGGTACCAGACTTGGTATCCATTGTGAGGCAGTGCAAATGCAAAGGGCGTGGCACAGGGTGGCGTCGCCGGCCTCCATTGTGAGGCGGTGCAAGTACAGTGGAGCGTGGCACATTGCAGCTGACCCTGCTTCGATTGTGAGGCAATACAAGTTCCAAAGGGTGCGGCACAGCGTGGCCGCCCCAGCGTCCATTGGGAGGCTGTCCACCTCCAATGGGGTACGGGACAGCGTGGCAGACTTGGTCTCCATTGTGAGGCAGTGCAAGTGCAAAGGGCGTGGCGCAGGGTGGCGTCGCCGGCCTCCATTGTGAAGCGGTGCAAGTACAGTGGAGCGTGGCACATTGCAGCTGACCCCGCTTCGATTGTAAGGCAATACAAGTTCGAAGGGGTGCGGCACAGCGTGGCCGCCCCGGCGTCCATTGGGAGGCTGTCCACCTCCAATGGGGTACGGCAGAGCGTGGCAGACTTGGTCTCCATTGTGAGGCAGTGAAAGTGCAAAGGGCGTGGCGCAGGATGGCGTCGCCGGCCTCCATTGTGAGGCGGTGCAAGTGCAGAGGAATGAGGCAAAGGACAGCTGGCCGGGCCTCCATTGTGAGGCGGTGCAAGTACAGTGGATCGTGACACATGGCAGCTGACCCCGCTTCGATTGTGAGGCAATCCAAGTTGCAAGGGTCGCCACACGGAGTGGTAGTGTCGGCTCCCATTGCGAGGCAGTGCAAGTAGAGCGGGGAGCGGCGCACCGCAGCATCCCCGGCCTCCATTGTGAAGCGGTGCACCTCTAATGGGTTACGGCACAGGGTACCAGACTTGGTATCCATTGTGAGGCAGTGCAAGTGCAAAGGGCGTGGCACAGGGTGGCGTCGCCGGCCTCCATTGTGAGGCGGTGCAAGTACAGTGGAGCGTGGCACATTGCAGCTGACCCCGCTTCGATTGTGAGGCAATACAAGTTCCAAGGGGTGCGGCACAGCGTGGCCGCCCCAGCGTCCATTGGGAGGCTGTCCACCTCCAATGGGGTACGGCACAGCGTGGCAGACTTGGTCTCCATTGTGAGGCAGTGCAAGTGCAAAGGGCGTGGCGCAGGGTGGCGTCACGGGCCTCCATTGTGAGGCGGTGCAAGTACAGTGGAGCGTGGCACATGGCAGCTGACCCCGCTTCGATTGTGAGGCAATACAAGTTCCAAGCGGTGCGGTATTTGCGGCAGGGTTGGCTTCCATTGTGAAGCGGTGCACCTCCAATGGGGTACGGGACAGCGTGGCAGACTTGGTCTCCATTGTGAGGCAGTGCAAGTGCAAAGGGCGTGGCGCAGGGTGGCACATTGCAGCTGACCCCGCTTCGATTGTGAGGCAATACAAGTTCCAAGGGGTGCGGCACAGCGTGGCCGCGCCGGCGTCCATTGGGAGGCTGTCCACCTCCAATGGGGTACGGCACAGCGTGGCAGACTTGGTCTCCATTGTGAGGCAGTGCAAGTGCAAAGGGCGTGGCGCAGGGTGGCGTCACGGGCCTCCATTGTGAGGCGGTGCACGTACAGTGGAGCGTGGCACATGGCAGCTGACCCCGCTTCGATTGTGAGGCAATACAAGTTCCAAGCGGTGCGGTATTTGTGGCAGGGTTGGCTTCCATTGTGAAGCGGTGCACCTCCAATGGGGTACGGGACAGCGTAGAAGACTTGGTCTCCATTGTGAGGCAGTGCAAGTGCAAAGGGCATGGCGCAGGGTGGCGTCGCCGGCCTCCATTGTGAAGCGGTGCAAGTACAGTGGAGAGTGGCACATGGCAGCTGACCCCGCTTCGATTGTGAGGCAATACAATTTCCAAGCGGTGCAGTATTCGTGGTACGCCCAGTTTCCATTGTGAAGCGGT
The DNA here is from genome assembly GCF_011004875.1 of Balearica regulorum gibbericeps. Lineage (NCBI taxonomy): Eukaryota > Metazoa > Chordata > Aves > Gruiformes > Gruidae > Balearica > Balearica regulorum. Next base: position 76,451 of record NW_022679083.1, on the reverse strand, counting down.
GCACCTCTAATGGGTTACGGCACAGGGTACCAGACTTGGTATCCATTGTGAGGCAGTGCAAGTGCAAAGGGCGTGGCACAGGGTGGCGTCGCCGGCCTCCATTGTGAGGCGGTGCAAGTACAGTGGAGCGTGGCACATTGCAGCTGACCCCGCTTCGATTGTGAGGCAATACAAGTTCCAAGGGGTGCGGCACAGCGTGGCCGCCCCAGCGTCCATTGGGAGGCTGTCCACCTCCAATGGGGTACGGCACAGCGTGGCAGACTTGGTCTCCATTGTGAGGCAGTGCAAGTGCAAAGGGCGTGGCGCAGGGTGGCGTCACCGGCCTCCATTGTGAGGCGGTGCAAGTACAGTGGAGCGTGGCACATGGCAGCTGACCCCGCTTCGATTGTGAGGCAATACAAGTTCCAAGCGGTGCGGTATTTGCGGCAGGGTTGGCTTCCATTGTGAAGCGGTGCACCTCCAATGGGGTACGGGACAGCGTGGCAGACTTGGTCTCCATTGTGAGGCAGTGCAAGTGCAAAGGGCGTGGCGCAGGGTGGCACATTGCAGCTGACCCCGCTTCGATTGTGAGGCAATACAAGTTCCAAGGGGTGCGGCACAGCGTGGCCGCGCCGGCGTCCATTGGGAGGCTGTCCACCTCCAATGGGGTACGGCACAGCGTGGAAGACTTGGTCTCCATTGTGAGGCAGTGCAAGTGCAAAGGGCGTGGCGCAGGGTGGCGTCACGGGCCTCCATTGTGAGGCGGTGCACGTACAGTGGAGCGTGGCACATGGCAGCTGACCCCGCTTCGATTGTGAGGCAATACAAGTTCCAAGCGGTGCGGTATTTGTGGCAGGGTTGGCTTCCATTGTGAAGCGGTGCACCTCCAATGGGGTACGGGACAGCGTAGAAGACTTGGTCTCCATTGTGAGGCAGTGCAAGTGCAAAGGGCATGGCGCAGGGTGGCGTCGCCGGCCTCCATTGTGAAGCGGTGCAAGTACAGTGGAGAGTGGCACATGGCAGCTGACCCCGCTTCGATTGTGAGGCAATACAATTTCCAAGCGGTGCAGTATTCGTGGTACGCCCAGTTTCCATTGTGAAGCGGTGCACCTCCAATGGGTTATGGCACAGGGTACCAGACTTGGTATCCATTGTGAGGCAGTGCAAGTGCAAAGGGCGTGGCACAGGGTGGCGTCGCCGGCCTCCATTGTGAGGCGGTGCAAGTACAGTGGAGCGTGGCACATTGCAGCTGACCCCGCTTCGATTGTGAGGCAATACAAGTTCCAAGGGGTGCGGCACAGCGTGGCCACCCCAGCGTCCATTGGGAGGCTGTCCACCTCTAATGGGGTACGGGACAGCGTAGAAGACTTGGTCTCCATTGTGAGGCAGTGCAAGTGCAAAGGGCGTGGCGCAGGGTGGCGTCGCCGGCCTCCATTGTGAAGCGGTGCAAGTACAGTGGAGAGTGGCACATGGCAGCTGACCCCGCTTCGATTGTGAGGCAATACAATTTCCATGCGGTGCAGTATTCGTGGTACGCCCAGTTTCCATTGTGAAGCGGTGCACCTCTAATGGGTTACGGCACAGGGTACCAGACTTGGTCTCCATTGTGAGGCAGTGCAAGTGCAAAGGGCGTGGCACAGGGTGGCGTCGCCGGCCTCCATTGTGAGGCGGTGCAAGTACAGTGGAGCGTGGCACATTGCAGCTGACCCCGCTTCGATTGTGAGGCAATACAAGTTCCAAGGGGTGCGGCACAGCGTGGCCGCCCCAGCGTCCATTGGGAGGCTGTCCACCTCCAATGGGGTACGGCACAGCGTGGCAGACTTGGTCTCCATTGTGAGGCAGTGCAAGTGCAAAGGGCGTGGCGCAGGGTGGCGTCACGGGCCTCCATTGTGAGGCGGTGCAAGTACAGTGGAGCGTGGCACATGGCAGCTGACCCCGCTTCGATTGTGAGGCAATACAAGTTCCAAGCGGTGCGGTATTTGCGGCAGGGTTGGCTTCCATTGTGAAGCGGTGCACCTCCAATGGGGTACGGGACAGCGTGGCAGACTTGGTCTCCATTGTGAGGCAGTGCAAGTGCAAAGGGCGTGGCGCAGGGTGGCACATTGCAGCTGACCCCGCTTCGATTGTGAGGCAATACAAGTTCCAAGGGGTGCGGCACAGCGTGGCCGCCCCAGCGTCCATTGGGAGGCTGTCCACCTCCAATGGGGTACGGCACAGCGTGGCAGACTTGGTCTCCATTGTGAGGCATTGAAAGTGCAAAGGGCGTCGCGCAGGATGGCGTCGCCGGCCTCCATTGTGAGGTGGTGCAAGTGCAGAGGAATGAGGCAAAGGACAGCTGGCCGGGCCTCCATTGTGAGGCGGTGCAAGTACAGTGGATCGTGGCACATGGCAGCTGACCCCGCTTCGATTGTGAGGCAATCCAAGTTCCAAAGGTCGCCACACGGAGTGGTAGTGTCGGCTCCCATTGCGAGGCGGTGCAAGTAGAGCGGGGAGCGGCGCACCGCAGTATCGCCGGCCTCCATTGTGAGGCAGTTCAACTACAAATTTGTACAGTACTACGTGGCAGGCCGAGTCTCCATTGTGAGGCGTTGCAAGTAAAGAGGAATGTGACGCAGCACAGCTGGCCCGGCCTCCATTGTGAGGCGGTGCAAGTATAGTGGAGCGTGGAACGTGGAAGATGACCCAGCTTCGATTGTGAGGCAATACAAGTTCCAAGGGGTGCGGCACAGCGTGGCCGCCACGGCGTCCATTGGGAGGCTGTCCACCTCCAATGGGGTACGGCACAGCGTGGCAGACTTGGTCTCCATTGTGAGGCAGTGCAAGTGCAAAGGGCGTGGCGCAGGGTGGCACATTGCAGCTGACCCCGCTTCGATTGTGAGGCAATACAAGTTCCAAGGGGTGCGGCACAGCGTGGCCGCCCCGGCGTCCATTGGGAGGCTGTCCACCTCCAATGGGGTACGGCACAGCGTAGAAGACTTGGTCTCCATTGTGAGGCAGTGCAAGTGCAAAGGGCGTGGCGCAGGGTGGCGTCACGGGCCTCCATTGTGAGGCGGTGCAAGTACAGTGGAGCGTGGCACATGGCAGCTGACCCCGCTTCGATTGTGAGGCAATACAAGTTCCAAGCGGTGCGGTATTTGTGGCAGGGTTGGCTTCCATTGTGAAGCGGTGCACCTCCAATGGGGTACGGGACAGCGTGGCAGACTTGGTCTCCATTGTGAGGCAGTGCAAGTGCAAAGGGCGTGGCGGAGGGTGGGGTCACCGGCCTCCATTGTGAAGCGGTGCAAGTACAGTGGAGAGTGGCACATTGCAGCTGACCCCGCTTCGATTGTAAGGCAATACAAGTTCCAAGGGGTGCGGCACAGCGTGGCCGCCCCAGCGTCCATTGGGAGTCTGTCCACCTCCAATGGGTTACGGCACAGGGTACCAGACTTGGTATCCATTGTGAGGCAGTGCAAGTGCAAAGGGCGTGGCACAGGGTGGCGTCGCCGGCCTCCATTGTGAGGCGGTGCAAGTACAGTGGAGCGTGGCACATTGCAGATGACCCTGCTTCGATTGTGAGGCAATACAAGTTCCAAAGGGTGCGGCACAGCGTGGCCGCCCCAGCGTCCATTGGGAGGCTGTCCACCTCCAATGGGGTACGGGACAGCGTGGCAGACTTGGTCTCCATTGTGAGGCAGTGCAAGTGCAAAGGGCGTGGCGCAGGGTGGCGTCGCCGGCCTCCATTGTGAAGCGGTGCAAGTACAGTGGAGAGTGGCACATGGCAGCTGACCCCGCTTCGATTGTGAGGCAATACAATTTCCAAGCGGTGCAGTATTCGTGGTAGGCCCAGTTTCCATTGGGAAGCGGTGCACCTCCAATGGGATACGGCACAGGGTACCAGACTTGGTATCCATTGTGAGGCAGTGCAAGTGCAAAGGGCGTGGCACAGGGTGGCGTCGCCGGCCTCCATTGTGAGGCGGTGCAAGTACAGTGGAGCGTGGCACATTGCAGCTGACCCCGCTTCGATTGTAAGGCAATACAAGTTCCAAGGGGTGCGGCACAGCGTGGCCGCCCCGGCGTCCATTGGGAGGCTGTCCACCTCCAATGGGGTACGGCAGAGCGTGGCAGACTTGGTCTCCATTGTGAGGCAGTGAAAGTGCAAAGGGCGTGGCGCAGGATGGCGTCGCCGGCCTCCATTGTGAGGCGGTGCAAGTGCAGAGGAATGAGGCAAAGGACAGCTGGCCGGGCCTCCATTGTGAGGCGGTGCAAGTACAGTGGATCGTGACACATGGCAGCTGACCCCGCTTCGATTGTGAGGCAATCCAAGTTGCAAGGGTCGCCACACGGAGTGGTAGTGTCGGCTCCCATTGCGAGGCAGTGCAAGTAGAGCGGGGAGCGGCGCACCGCAGCATCCCCGGCCTCCATTGCAGCTGACCCCGCTTCGATTGTGAGGCAATACAAGTTCGAAGGGGTGCGGCACAGCGTGGCCGCCCCGGCGTCCATTGGGAGGCTGTCCACCTCCAATGGGGTACGGCACAGCGTGGCAGACTTGGTCTCCATTGTGAGGCAGTGCAAGTGCAAAGGGCGTGGCGCAGGGTGGCGTCACCGGCCTCCATTGTGAGGCGGTGCAAGTACAGTGGAGCGTGGCACATGGCAGCTGACCCTGCTTTGATTGTGAGGCAATACAAGTTCCAAGGGTCGCCATACAGAGTGGCAGTGTCGGCTCCCATTGCGAGGCGGTGCAAGTAGAGCGGGGAGCCGCCCACCGCGGCATCCCCGGCCTCCATTGTGAGGCGTTGCAAGTACAGAGCAATGTGGCGCAGCATAGCTGGCCCAGCATCCATTGTGAGGCGGTGCAAGTACAGTGGAGCGTGGCACATTGCAGCTGACCCCGCTTCGATTGTGAGGCAATACAAGTTCCAAGGGGTGCGGCACAGCGTGGCCGCGCCGGCGTCCATTGGGAGGCTGTCCACCTCCAATGGGGTACGGCACAGCGTGGCAGACTTGGTCTCCATTGTGAGGCAGTGCAAGTGCAAAGGGCGTGGCGCAGGGTGGCGTCACCGGCCTCCATTGAGAGGCGGTGCAAGTGCAGAGGAAGGAGGCACAGGACAGGTGGCCAGGCCTCCATTGTGAGGCGGTGCACGTACAGTGGAGCGTGGCACATGGCAGCTGACTCCGCTTCGATTGTGAGGCAATCCAAGTTCCAAGGGTCGCCACACGGAGTGGTAGTGTCGGCTCCCATTGCGAGGCGGTGCAAGTAGAGCGGGGAGCGGCGCACCGCAGCATCCCCGGCCTCCATTGTGAGGCGTTGCAAGTACAGAGCAATGTGGCGCAGCATAGCTGGCCCAGCATCCATTGTGAGGCGGTGCAAGTACAGTGGAGCGTGGCACATTGCAGCTGACCCCGCTAAGATTGTGAGGCAATACAAGTTCCAAGGGGTGCGGCACAGCGTGGCCGCCCCGGCGTCCATTGGGAGGCTGTCCACCTCCAATGGGGTACGGCACAGCGTGGCAGACTTGGTCTCCTTTGTGAGGCAGTGCAAGTGCAAAGGGCGTGGCGCAGGGTGGCGTCACGGGCCTCCATTGTGAGGCGGTGCAAGTACAGTGGATCGTGGCACATGGCAGCTGACCCCGCTTCGATTGTGAGGCAATACAAGTTCCAAGGGGTGCGGTATTTGTGGCAGGGTTGGCTTACATTGTGAAGCGGTGCACCTCCAATGGGGTACGGGACAGCGTGGCAGACTTGGTCTCCATTGTGAGGCAGTGCAAGTGCAAAGGGCGTGGCGCAGGGTGGCGTCACGGGCCTCCATTGTGAGGCGGTGCACGTACAGTGCAGCGTGGCACATGGCAGCTGACCCCGCTTCGATTGTGAGGCAATACAAGTTCCAAGCGGTGCGGTATTTGTGGCAGGGTTGGCTTCCATTGTGAAGCGGTGCACCTCCAATGGGGTACGGGACAGCGTAGAAGACTTGGTCTCCATTGTGAGGCAGTGCAAGTGCAAAGGGCGTGGCGCAGGGTGGCGTCACCGGCCTCCATTGTGAAGCGGTGCAAGTACAGTGGAGAGTGGCACATGGCAGCTGACCCCGCTTCGATTGTGAGGCAATACAATTTCCAAGCGGTGCAGTATTCGTGGTACGCCCAGTTTCCATTGGGAAGCGGTGCACCTCCAATGGGTTACGGCACAGGGTACCAGACTTGGTATCCATTGTGAGGCAGTGCAAGTGCAAAGGGCGTGGCACAGGGTGGTGTCGCCGGCCTCCATTGTGAGGCGGTGCAAGTACAGTGGAGCGTGGCACATTGCAGCTGACCCCGCTTCGATTGTAAGGCAATACAAGTTCCAAGGGGTGCGGCACAGCGTGGCCGCCCCAGCGTCCATTGGGAGGCTGTCCACCTCCAATGGGGTACGGCACAGCGTGGCAGACTTGGTCTCCATTGTGAGGCAGTGCAAGTGCAAAGGGCGTGGCGCAGGATGGCATCGCCGGCCTCCATTGTGAGGCGGTGCAAGTGCAGAGGAATGAGGCAAAGGACAGCTGGCCGGGCCTCCATTGTGAGGCGGTGCAAGTACAGTGGAGCGTGGCACATGGCAGCTGACCCCGCTTCGATTGTGAGGCAATCCAAGTTGCAAGGGTCGCCACACGGGGTGGTAGTGTCGGCTCCCATTGCGAGGCGGTGCAAGTAGAGCGGGGAGCGGCGCACCGCAGTATCGCCGGCCTCCATTGTGAGGCAGTTCAACTACAAATTTGTACAGTACTACGTGGCAGGCCCAGTCTCCATTGTGAGGCGTTGCAAGTAAAGAGGAATGTGACGCAGCACAGCTGGCCCGGCCTCCATTGTGAGGTGGTGCAAGTATAGTGGAGCGTGGAACGTGGAAGATGACCCAGCTTCGATTGTGAGGCAATACAAGTTCCAAGGGGTGCGACAAAGCATGGCAGCCTCGGCTTCCATTGTGAAGCGGTGCACCTCCAATGGGGTACGGGACAGCGTGGCAGACTTGGTCTCCATTGTGAGGCAGTGCAAGTGCAAAGGGCGTGGCGCAGGGTGGCACATTGCAGCTGACCCCGCTTCGATTGTGAGGCAATACAAGTTCCAAGGGGTGCGGCACAGCGTGGCCGCCCCAGCGTCCATTGGGAGGCTGTCCACCTCCAATGGGGTACGGCACAGCGTGGCAGACTTGGTCTCCATTGTGAGGCAGTGCAAGTGCAAAGGGCGTGGCGCAGGGTGGCGTCGCCGGCCTCCATTGTGAAGCGGTGCAAGTAAAGAGGAATGTGGCGCAGCACAGCTGGCCGTGCCTCCATTGTGAGGCGGTGCAAGCACAGTGGAGAGTGGCACATGGCAGCTGACCCCGCTTCGATTGTGAGGCAATCCAAGTTGCAAGGGTCGCCACACGGAGTGGTAGTGTCGGCTCCCATTGCGAGGCGTTGCAAGTAGAGCGGGGAGCGGTGCACCGCAGTATTGCCGGCCTCCATTGTGAGGCAGTTCAACTACAAATTTGTACAGTACTACGTGGCAGGCCGAGTCTCCATTGTGAGGCGTTGCAAGTAAAGAGGAATGTGACGCAGCACAGCTGGCCCGGCCTCCATTGTGAGGCGGTGCAAGTACAGTGGAGAGTGGCACATGGCAGCTGACCCCGCTTCGATTGTGAGGCAATACAAGTTCCAAGGGGTGCGGCACAGCGTGGCCGCCCCGGCGTCCATTGGGAGGCTGTCCACCTCCAATGGGGTACGGCACAGCGTGGCAGACTTGGTCTCCATTGTGAGGCAGTGCAAGTGCAAAGGGCGTGGCGCAGGGTGGCGTCACCGGCCTCCATTGAGAGGCGGTGCAAGTGCAGAGGAAGGAGGCACAGGACAGCTGGCCGGGCCTCCATTGTGAGGCGGTGCACGTACAGTGGAGCGTGGCACATGGCAGCTGACTCCGCTTCGATTGTGAGGCAATACAAGTTCCAAGGCTCGCCACACAGAGTGGCCGTGTCGTCTCCCATTGCGAGGCGGTGCAAGTAGAGCGGGGAGCGGCGCACCGCAGCATCCCCGGCCTCCATTGTGAGGCGTTGCAAGTACAGAGCAATGTGGCGCATCATAGCTGGCCCAGCATCCATTGTGAGGCTGTGCAAGTACAGTGGAGCGTTGTACAGTGCAGCTGACCCCGTTTCGATTGTGAGGCAATACAAGTTCCAAGGGGTGCGGCAAAGCGTGGCCGCCCCGGCGTCCATTGGGAGGCTGTCCACCTCCAATGGGGTACGGCACAGCGTGACAGACTTGGTCTCCATTGTGAGGCAGTGCAAGTGCAAAGGGTGTGGCGCAGGGTGGCGTCACCGGCCTCCATTGTGAGGCGGTGCAAGTACAGTGGAGCGTGGCACATGGCAGCTGACCCTGCTTCGATTGTGAGGCAATACAATTTCCAAGGGTCGCCATACAGAGTGGCAGTGTCGGCTCCCATTGCGAGGCGGTGCAAGTAGAGCGGGGAGCCGCGCACCACAGCATCCCCGGCCTCCATTGTGAGGCGTTGCAAGTACAGAGCAATGTGGCGCAGCATAGCTGGCCCAGCATCCATTGTGAGGCGGTGCAAGTACAGTGGAGCGTGGCACATTGCAGCTGACCCCGCTTCGATTGTGAGGCAATACAAGTTCCAAGGGGTGCGGCACAGCGTGGCCGCCCCGGCGTCCATTGGGAGGCTGTCCACCTCCAATGGGGTACGGCACAGCGTGGCAGACTTGGTCTCCATTGTGAGGCAGTGCAAGTGCAAAGGGCGTGGCGCAGGGTGGCGTCACGGGCCTCCATTGTGAGGCGGTGCACGTACAGTGGAGCGTGGCACATGGCAGCTGACCCCGCTTCGATTGTGAGGCAATACAATTTCCATGCGGTGCAGTATTCGTGGTAGGCCCGGCTTCCAATGTGAAGCGGTGCACCTCCAATGGGTTACTGCACAGGTTACCATACTTGGTATTCATTGTGAGGCAGTGCAAGTGCAAAGGGCGTGGCACAGTTTGGCGTCGCCAGCCTCCATTGTGAGGCCGTGCCAATACAGCGGAGAACAGTGCAGCACGGCAGGCCGGGCCTCCATTGTGAGGCTGTGCAAGTACAGAGGAATGAGGCACAGGACAGCTGGCCGGGCCTGCATTGTGAGGCGGTGCACGTACAGTGGAGCGTGGCACATGGCAGCAGACCCCGCTTCGATTGTGAGGCAATACAAGTTCCAAGCGGTGCGGTATTTGTGGCAGGGTTGGCTTCCATTGTGAAGTGGTGCACCTCCATTGGGGTACAGGACAGCGTGGCAGACTTGGTCTCCATTGTGAGGCAGCGCAAGTGCAAAGGGCGTGGCGCAGGGTGGCGTCGCCGGCCTCCATTGTGAAGCGGTGCAAGTACAGTGGAGAGTGGCACATGGCAGCTGACCCCGCTTCGATTGTGAGGCAATACAATTTCCAAGCGGTGCAGTATTCGTGGTAGGCCCAGTTTCCATTGTGAAGCGGTGCACCTCCAATGGGTTACGGCACAGGGTACCAGACTTGGTATCCATTGTGAGGCAGTGCAAGTGCAAAGGGCGTGGCACAGGGTGGCGTCGCCGGCCTCCATTGTGAGGCGGTGCAAGTACAGTGGAGCGTGGCACATTGCAGCTGACCCCGCTTCGATTGTAAGGCAATACAAGTTCCAAGGGGTGGGCACAGCGTGGCCGCCCCAGCGTCCATTGGGAGGCTGTCCACATCCAATGGGGTACGGCACAGCGTGGCAGACTTGGTCTCCATTGTGAGGCACTGAAAGTGCAAAGGGCGTGGCGCAGGATGGCGTCACCGGCCTCCATTGTGAGGTGGTGCAAGTGCAGAGGAATGAGGCAAAGGACAGCTGGCCGGGCCTCCATTGTGAGGCGGTGCAAGTACAGTGGATCGTGGCACATGGCAGCTGACCCCGCTTCGATTGTGAGGCAATCCAAGTTCCAAGGGTCGCCATACAGAGTGGTAGTGTCGGCTCCCATTGCGAGGCGGTGCAAGTAGAGCGGGGAGCGGCGCACCGCAGTATCGCCGGCCTCCATTGTGAGGCAGTTCAACTACAAATTTGTACAGTACTACGTGGCAGGCCGAGTCTCCATTGTGAGGCGTTGCAAGTAAAGAGGAATGTGACGCAGCACAGCTGGCCCGGCCTCCATTGTGAGGCGGTGCAAGTATAGTGGAGCGTGGAACGTGGAAGATGACCCAGCTTCGATTGTGAGGCAATACAAGTTCCAAGGGGTGCGACAAAGCATGGCAGCCTCGGCTTCCATTGTGAAGCGGTGCACCTCCAATGGGGTACGGGACAGCGTGGCAGACTTGGTCTCCATTGTGAGGCAGTGCAAGTGAAAGGGCGTGGCGCAGGGTGGCACATTGCAGCTGACCCCGCTTCGATTGTGAGGCAATACAAGTTCCAAGGGGTGCGGCACAGCGTGGCAGCCCCGGCGTCCATTGGGAGGCTGTCCACCTCCAATGGGGTACGGCACAGCGTGGCAGACTTGGTCTCCATTGTGAGGCAGTGCAACTGCAAAGGGCGTGGCGCAGGGTGGCGTCACTGGCCTCCATTGTGAGGCGGTGCAAGTAAAGAGGAATGTGGCGTAGCACAGCTGGCCGTGCCTCCATTGTGAGGCGGTGCAAGTACAGTGGAGAGTGGCACATGGCAGCTGACCCCGCTTCGATTGTGAGGCAATACAAGTTCCAAGGGGTGCGGCACAGCGTGGCCGCCCCGGCGTCCATTGGGAGGCTGTCCACCTCCAATGGCGTACGGCACAGCGTGGCAGACTGGGTCTCCATTGTGAGGCAGTGCAAGTGCAAAGGGCGTGGCGCAGGGTGGCGTCACCGGCCTCCATTGAGAGGCGGTGCAAGTGCAGAGGAATGAGGCACAGGACAGCTGGCCGGGCCTCCATTGTGAGGCGGTGCAAGTACAGTGGATCGTGGCACATGGCAGCTGACCCCGCTTCGATTGTGAGGCAATCCAAGTTGCAAGGGTCGCCACACGGAGTGGTAGTGTCGGCTCCCATTGCGAGGCGTTGCAAGTAGAGCGGGGAGCGGTGCACCGCAGTATTGCCGGCCTCCATTGTGAGGCAGTTCAACTACAAATTTGTACAGTACTACGTGGCAGGCCGAGTCTCCATTGTGAGGCGTTGCAAGTAAAGAGGAATGTGACGCAGCACAGCTGGCCCGGCCTCCATTGTGAGGCGGTGCAAGTACAGTGGAGAGTGGCACATGGCAGCTGACCCCGCTTCGATTGTGAGGCAATACAAGTTCCAAGGGGTGCGGCACAGCGTGGCCGCCCCGGCGTCCATTGGGAGGCTGTCCACCTCCAATGGGGTACGGCACAGCGTGGCAGACTTGGTCTCCATTGTGAGGCAGTGCAAGTGCAAAGGGCGTGGCGCAGGGTGGCGTCACCGGCCTCCATTGAGAGGAGGTGCAAGTGCAGAGGAATGAGGCACAGGACAGCTGGCCGGGCCTCCATTGTGAGGCGGTGCACGTACAGTGGAGCGTGGCACATGGCAGCTGACCCCGCTTCGATTGTGAGGCAATACAAGTTCCAAGGGTCGCCACACAGAGTGGCCGTGTCGTCTCCCATTGCGAGGCGGTGCAAGTAGAGCGGGGAGCGGCGCACCGCAGCATCCCCGGCCTCCATTGTGAGGCGTTGCAAGTACAGAGCAATGTGGCGCATCATAGCTGGCCCAGCATCCATTGTGAGGCTGTGCAAGTACAGTGGAGCGTTGTACAGTGCAGCTGACCCCGTTTCGATTGTGAGGCAATACAAGTTCCAAGGGGTGCGGCAAAGCGTGGCCGCCCCGGCGTCCATTGGGAGGCTGTCCACCTCCAATGGGGTACGGCACAGCGTGGCAGACTTGGTCTCCATTGTGAGGCAGTGCAAGTGCAAAGGGCGTGGCGCAGGGTGGCGTCACGGGCCTCCATTGTGAGGCGGTGCAAGTACAGTGGAGCGTGGCACATGGCAGCTGACCCCGCTTCGATTGTGAGGCAATCCAAGTTCCAAGGGTCGCCATACAGAGTGGTAGTGTCGGCTCCCATTGCGAGGCGGTGCAAGTAGAGCGGGGAGCGGCGCACCGCAGTATCGCCGGCCTCCATTGTGAGGCAGTTCAACTACAAATTTGTACAGTACTACGTGGCAGGCCCAGTCTCCATTGTGAGGCTTTGCAAGTAAAGAGGAATGTGACGCAGCACAGCTGGCCCGGCCTCCATTGTGAGGCGGTGCAAGTATAGTGGAGCGTGGAACGTGGAAGATGACCCAGCTTCGATTGTGAGGCAATACAAGTTCCAAGGGGTGCGACAAAGCACGGCAGCCTCGGCTTCCATTGTGAAGCGGTGCACCTCCAATGGGGTACGGGACAGCGTGGCAGACTTGGTCTCCATTGTGAGGCAGTGCAAGTGCAAAGGGCGTGGCGCAGGGTGGCGTCACTGGCCTCCATTGTGAGGCGGTGCAAGTTAAGAGGAATGTGGCGCATCATAGCTGGCCCAGCATCCATTTTGAGGCGGTGCAAGTACAGTGGAGCGTTGTACAGTGCAGCTGACCCCGCTTCGATTGTGAGGCAATACAAGTTCCAAGGGGTGCGGCACAGCGTGGCCGCCCCGGTGTCCATTGGAAGGCTGTCCACCTCCAATGGGGTACGGCACAGCGTGGCAGACTTGGTCTCCATTGTGAGGCAGTGCAAGTGCAAAGGGCGTGGCGCAGGGTGGCGTCACCGGCCTCCATTGTGAGGCGGTGCAAGTACAGTGGAGCGTGGCACATGGCAGCTGACCCTGCTTTGATTGTGAGGCAATACAAGTTCCAAGGGTCGCCATACAGAGTGGCAGTGTCGGCTCCCATTGCGAGGCGGTGCAAGTAGAGCGGGGAGCCGCCCACCGCGGCATCCCCGTCCTCCATTGTGAGGCGTTGCAAGTACAGAGCAATGTGGCGCAGCATAGCTGGCCCAGCATCCATTGTGAGGCGGTGCAAGTACAGTGGAGCGTGGCACATTGCAGCTGACCCCGCTTCGATTGTGAGGCAATACAAGTTCCAAGGGGTGCGGCACAGCGTGGCCGCGCCGGCGTCCATTGGGAGGCTGTCCACCTCCAATGGGGTACGGCACAGCGTGGCAGACTTGGTCTCCATTGTGAGGCAGTGCAAGTGCAAAGGGCGTGGCGCAGGGTGGCGTCACCGGCCTCCATTGAGAGGCGGTGCAAGTGCAGAGGAAGGAGGCACAGGACAGGTGGCCAGGCCTCCATTGTGAGGCGGTGCACGTATAGTGGAGCGTGGCACATGGCAGCTGACTCCGCTTCGATTGTGAGGCAATCCAAGTTCCAAGGGTCGCCACACGGAGTGGTAGTGTCGGCTCCCATTGCGAGGCGGTGCAAGTAGAGCGGGGAGCGGCGCACCGCAGCATCCCCGGCCTCCATTGTGAGGCGTTGCAAGTACAGAGCAATGTGGCGCAGCATAGCTGGCCCAGCATCCATTGTGAGGCGGTGCAAGTACAGTGGAGCGTGGCACATTGCAGCTGACCCCGCTAAGATTGTGAGGCAATACAAGTTCCAAGGGGTGCGGCACAGCGTGGCCGCCCCGGCGTCCATTGGGAGGCTGTCCACCTCCAATGGGGTACGGCACAGCGTGGCAGACTTGGTCTCCTTTGTGAGGCAGTGCAAGTGCAAAGGGCGTGGCGCAGGGTGGCGTCACGGGCCTCCATTGTGAGGCGGTGCAAGTACAGTGGAGCGTGGCACATGGCAGCTGACCCCGCTTCGATTGTGAGGCAATAAAAGTTCCAAGGGGTGCGGTATTTGTGGCAGGGTTGGCTTCCATTGTGAAGCGGTGCACCTCCAATGGGGTACGGGACAGCGTGGCAGACTTGGTCTCCATTGTGAGGCAGTGCAAGTGCAAAGGGCGTGGCGCAGGGTGGCGTCACGGGCCTCCATTGTGAGGCGGTGCACGTACAGTGCAGCGTGGCACATGGCAGCTGACCCCGCTTCGATTGTGAGGCAATACAAGTTCCAAGCGGTGCGGTATTTGTGGCAGGGTTGGCTTCCATTGTGAAGCGGTGCACCTCCAATGGGGTACGGGACAGCGTAGAAGACTTGGTCTCCATTGTGAGGCAGTGCAAGTGCAAAGGGCGTGGCGCAGGGTGGCGTCACCGGCCTCCATTGTGAGGCGGTGCAAGTACAGTGGAGCGTGGCACATGGCAGCTGACCCTGCTTTGATTGTGAGGCAATACAATTTCCAAGCCGTGCAGTATTCGTGGTAGGCCCAGTTTCCATTGTGAAGCGGTGCACCTCCAATGGGTTACGGCACAGGGTACCAGACTTGGTATCCATTGTGAGGCAGTGCAAGTGCAAAGGGCGTGGCACAGGGTGGCGTCGCCGGCCTCCATTGTGAGGCGGTGCAAGTACAGTGGAGCGTGGCACATTGCAGCTGACCCCGCTTCGATTGTAAGGCAATACAAGTTCCAAGGGGTGGGCACAGCGTGGCCGCCCCAGCGTCCATTGGGAGGCTGTCCACCTCCAATGGGGTACGGCACAGCGTGGCAGACTTGGTCTCCATTGTGAGGCACTGAAAGTGCAAAGGGCGTGGCGCAGGATGGCGTCGCCGGCCTCCATTGTGAGGTGGTGCAAGTGCAGAGGAATGAGGCAAAGGACAGCTGGCCGGGCCTCCATTGTGAGGCGGTGCAAGTACAGTGGATCGTGGCACATGGCAGCTGACCCCGCTTCGATTGTGAGGCAATCCAAGTTGCAAGGGTCGCCACACGGAGTGGTAGTGTCGGCTCCCATTGCGAGGCGGTGCAAGTAGAGCGGGGAGCGGCGCACCGCAGTATCGCCGGCCTCCATTGTGAGGCAGTTCAACTACAAATTTGTACAGTACTACGTGGCAGGCCCAGTCTCCATTGTGAGGCGTTGCAAGTAAAGAGGAATGTGACGCAGCACAGCTGGCCCGGCCTCCATTGTGAGGCGGTGCAAGTATAGTGGAGCGTGGAACGTGGAAGATGACCCAGCTTCGATTGTGAGGCAATACAAGTTCCAAGGGGTGCGACAAAGCATGGCAGCCTCGGCTTCCATTGTGAAGCGGTGCACCTCCAATGGGGTACGGGACAGCGTGGCAGACTTGGTCTCCATTGTGAGGCAGTGCAAGTGAAAGGGCGTGGCGCAGGGTGGCACATTGCAGCTGACCCCGCTTCGATTGTGAGGCAATACAAGTTCCAAGGGGTGTGGCACAGCGTGGCAGCCCCGGCGTCCATTGGGAGGCTGTCCACCTCCAATGGGGTACGGCACAGCGTGGCAGACTTGGTCTCCATTGTGAGGCAGTGCAAGTGCAAAGGGCGTGGCGCAGGGTGGCGTCACTGGCCTCCATTGTGAGGCGGTGCAAGTAAAGAGGAATGTGGCGCAGCACAGCTGGCCGTGCCTCCATTGTGAGGCGGTGCAAGTACAGTGGAGAGTGGCACATGGCAGCTGACCCCGCTTCGATTGTGAGGCAATACAAGTTCCAAGGGGTGCGGCACAGCGTGGCCGCCCCGGCGTCCATTGGGAGGCTGTCCACCTCCAATGGCGTACGGCACAGCGTGGCAGACTGGGTCTCCATTGTGAGGCAGTGCAAGTGCAAAGGGCGTGGCGCAGGGTGGCGTCACCGGCCTCCATTGAGAGGCGGTGCAAGTGCAGAGGAATGAGGCACAGGACAGCTGGCCGGGCCTCCATTGTGAGGCGGTGCAAGTACAGTGGATCGTGGCACATGGCAGCTGACCCCGCTTCGATTGTGAGGCAATCCAAGTTGCAAGGGTCGCCACACGGAGTGGTAGTGTCGGCTCCCATTGCGAGGCGTTGCAAGTAGAGCGGGGAGCGGTGCACCGCAGTATTGCCGGCCTCCATTGTGAGGCAGTTCAACTACAAATTTGTACAGTACTACGTGGCAGGCCGAGTCTCCATTGTGAGGCGTTGCAAGTAAAGAGGAATGTGACGCAGCACAGCTGGCCCGGCCTCCATTGTGAGGCGGTGCAAGTACAGTGGAGAGTGGCACATGGCAGCTGACCCCGCTTCGATTGTGAGGCAATACAAGTTCCAAGGGGTGCGGCACAGCGTGGCCGCCCCGGCGTCCATTGGGAGGCTGTCCACCTCCAATGGGGTACGGCACAGCGTGGCAGACTTGGTCTCCATTGTGAGGCAGTGCAAGTGCAAAGGGCGTGGCGCAGGGTGGCGTCACCGGCCTCCATTGAGAGGCGGTGCAAGTGCAGAGGAATGAGGCACAGGACAGCTGGCCGGGCCTCCATTGTGAGGCGGTGCACGTACAGTGGAGCGTGGCACATGGCAGCTGACTCCGCTTCGATTGTGAGGCAATACAAGTTCCAAGGGTCGCCACACAGAGTGGCCGTGTCGTCTCCCATTGCGAGGCGGTGCAAGTAGAGCGGGGAGCGGCGCACCGCAGCATCCCCGGCCTCCATTGTGAGTCGTTGCAAGTACAGAGCAATGTGGCGCATCATAGCTGGCCCAGCATCCATTGTGAGGCTGTGCAAGTACAGTGGAGCGTTGTACAGTGCAGCTGACCCCGCTTCGATTGTGAGGCAATACAAGTTCCAAGGGGTGCGGCAAAGCATGGCCGCCCCGGCGTCCATTGGGAGGCTGTCCACCTCCAATGGGGTACGGCACAGCATGGCAGACTTGGTCTCCATTGTGAGGCAGTGCAAGTGCAAAGGGTGTGGCGCAGGGTGGCGTCACCGGCCTCCATTGAGAGGCGGTGCAAGTGCAGAGGAATGAGGCACAGGACAGCTGGCCGGGCCTCCATTGTGAGGCGGTGCAAGTACAGTGGATCGTGGCACATGGCAGCTGACCCCGCTTCGATTGTGAGGCAATCCAAGTTGCAAGGGTCGCCACACGGAGTGGTAGTGTCGGCTCCCATTGCGAGGCGTTGCAAGTAGAGCGGGGAGCGGTGCACCGCAGTATTGCCGGCCTCCATTGTGAGGCAGTTCAACTACAAATTTGTACAGTACTACGTGGCAGGCCGAGTCTCCATTGTGAGGCGTTGCAAGTAAAGAGGAATGTGACGCAGCACAGCTGGCCCGGCCTCCATTGTGAGGCGGTGCAAGTACAGTGGAGAGTGGCACATGGCAGCTGACCCCGCTTCGATTGTGAGGCAATACAAGTTCCAAGGGGTGCGGCACAGCGTGGCCGCCCCGGCGTCCATTGGGAGGCTGTCCACCTCCAATGGGGTACGGCACAGCGTGGCAGACTTGGTCTCCATTGTGAGGCAGTGCAAGTGCAAAGGGCGTGGCGCAGGGTGGCGTCACCGGCCTCCATTGAGAGGCGGTGCAAGTGCAGAGGAATGAGGCACAGGACAGCTGGCCGGGCCTCCATTGTGAGGCGGTGCACGTACAGTGGAGCGTGGCACATGGCAGCTGACTCCGCTTCGATTGTGAGGCAATACAAGTTCCAAGGGTCGCCACACAGAGTGGCCGTGTCGTCTCCCATTGCGAGGCGGTGCAAGTAGAGTGGGGAGCGGCGCACCGCAGCATCCCCGGCCTCCATTGTGAGGCGTTGCAAGTACAGAGCAATGTGGCGCACCATAGCTGGCCCAGCATCCATTGTGAGGCTGTGCAAGTACAGTGGAGCGTTGTACAGTGCAGCTGACCCCGCTTCGATTGTGAGGCAATACAAGTTCCAAGGGGTGCGGCAAAGCATGGCCGCCCCGGCGTCCATTGGGAGGCTGTCCACCTCCAATGGGGTACGGCACAGCATGGCAGACTTGGTCTCCATTGTGAGGCAGTGCAAGTGCAAAGGGTGTGGCGCAGGGTGGCGTCACCGGCCTCCATTGTGAGGCGGTGCAAGTACAGTGGAGCGTGGCACATGGCAGCTGACCCCGCTTCGATTGTGAGGCAATCCAAGTTCCAAGGGTCGCCATACAGAGTGGCAGTGTCGGCTCCCATTGCGAGGCGGTGCAAGTAGAGCGGGGAGCCGCGCACCGCAGTATCGCCGGCCTCCATTGTGAGGCAGTTGAACTACAAATTTGTACAGTACTACGTGGCAGGCCCAGTCTCCATTGTGAGGCTTTGCAAGTAAAGAGGAATGTGACGCAGCACAGCTGGCCCGGCCTCCATTGTGAGGCAGTGCAAGTATAGTGGAGCGTGGAACGTGGAAGATGACCCCGCTTCGATTGTGAGGCAATACAAGTTCCAAGGGGTGCGACAAAGCATGGCAGCCTCGGCTTCCATTGTGAAGCGGTGCACCTCCAATGGGGTACGGGACAGCGTGGCAGACTTGGTATCCATTGTGAGGCAGTGCAAGTGCAAAGGGCGTGGCGCAGGGTGGCGTCACTGGCCTCCATTGTGAGGCGGTGCAAGTTAAGAGGAATGTGGCGCATCATAGCTGGCCCAGCATCCATTTTGAGGCGGTGCAAGTACAGTGGAGCGTTGTACAGTGCAGCTGACCCCGCTTCGATTGTGAGGCAATACAAGTTCCAAGGGGTGCGGCACAGCGTGGCCGCCCCGGCGTCCATTGGAAGGCTGTCCACCTCCAATGGGGTACGGCACAGCGTGGCAGACTTGGTCTCCATTGTGAGGCAGTGCAAGTGCAAAGGGCGTGGCGCAGGGTGGCGTCACCGGCCTCCATTGAGAGGCGGTGCAAGTACAGTGGAGCGTGGCACATTGCAGCTGACCCTGCTTTGATTGTGAGGCAATACAAGTTCCAAGGGTCGCCATACAGAGTGGCACTGTCGGCTCCCATTGCGAGGCGGTGCAAGTAGAGCGGGGAGCCGCGCACCGCAGCATCCCCGGCCTCCATTGTGAGGCGTTGCAAGTACAGAGCAATGTGGCGCAGCATAGCTGGCCCAGCATCCATTTTGAGGCGGTGCAAGTACAGTGGAGCGTGGCACATTGCAGCTGACCCCGCTTCGATTGTGAGGCAATACAAGTTCCAAGGGGTGCGGCACAGCGTGTCCGCCCCGGCGTCCATTGGGAGGCTGTCCACCTCCAATGGGGTACGGCACAGCGTGGCAGACTTGGTCTCCGTTGTGAGGCAGTGCAAGTGCAAAGGGCGTGGCGCAGGGTGGCGTCACCGGCCTCCATTGTGAGGCGGTGCAAGTACAGTGAAGAGTGGCACATGGCAGCTGACCCCGCTTCGATTGTGAGGCAATACAATTTCCAAGCGGTGCAGTATTCGTGGTAGGCCCGGCTTCCATTGTGAAGCGGTGCACCTCCAATGGGTTACGGCACAGGGTACCAGACTTGGTATTCATTGTGAGGCAGTGGAAGTTGAAAGGGCGTGGCGCAGGGTGGCGTCGCCGGCCTCCATTGTGAGGCGGCGCAAATACAGCGGAGAACAGTGCAGCACGGCTGACCGGGATTTAATTGTGAGGCGGTGCAAGTACAGAAGAATGAGGCGCAGCAAGGCTGGCCCAGCCTCCATTGTGAAGCGGTGCATATACAGTGGAGCATGGTAAATGGCAGCTGACCCCGCTTCGATTGTGAGGCAATACAAGTTCCAAGGGTTGCCACACAGAGTGGCAGTATCGGCTCCCATTGCGAGGCAGTGCAAGTAGAGCGGGGAGCGGCGCACCGCAGCATCCCCGGCCTCCGTTGTGAAGCGGTGCACCTCCAATGGGGTACGGGACAGCGTGGCAGACTTGGTCTCCATTGTGAGGCAGTGCAAGTGCAAAGGGCATGGCGCAGGGTGGCACATTGCAGCTGATCCCGCTTCGATTGTGAGGCAATACAAGTTCCAAAGGTCGCCACACAGAGTGGCACTGTCGGCTCCCATTGCGAGGCGGTGCAAGTAGAGCGGGGAGCGGCGCACCGCAGCATCCCCGGCCTCCATTGTGAGGCGGTTCAACTACAAATTTGTACAGCACTACGTGGAGGCCCAGTCTCCATTGTGAGGCGTTGCAAGTACAGAGCAATGTGGCGCAGCATAGCTGGCCCAGCATCCATTGTGAGGCGGTGCAAGTACAGTGGAGCGTGGCACATTGCAGCTGACCCCGCTTCGATTGTGAGGCAATACAAGTTCCAAGGGGTGCGGCACAGCGTGGCAGCCCCGGCGTCCATTGGGAGGCTGTCCACCTCCAATGGGGTACGGCACAGCGTGGCAGACTTGGTCTCCATTGTGAGGCAGTGCAAGTGCAAAGGGCGTGGCGCAGGGTGGCGTCACCGGCCTCCATTGTGAGGCGGTGCAAGTAAAGAGGAATGTGGCGCAGCACAGCTGGCCGTGCCTCCATTGTGAGGCGGTGCAAGTACAGTGGAGAGTGGCACATGGCAGCTGACCCCGCTTCGATTGTGAGGCAATACAAGTTCCAAGGGGTGCGGCACAGCGTGCCTGCCCCGGCGGCCATTGGGAGGCTGTCCACCTCCAATGGCGTACGGCACAGCGTGGCAGACTGGGTCTCCATTGTGAGGCAGTGCAAGTGCAAAGGGCGTGGCGCAGGATGGCGTCGCCGGCCTCCATTGTGAGGCGGTGCAAGTGCAGAGGAATGAGGCAAAGGACAGCTGGCCGGGCCTCCATTGTGAGGCGGTGCAAGTACAGTGGATCGTGGCACATGGCAGCTGACCCCGCTTCGATTGTGAGGCAATCCAAGTTGCAAGGGTCGCCACACGGAGTGGTAGTGTCGGCTCCCATTGCGAGGCGTTGCAAGTAGAGCGGGGAGCGGTGCACCGCAGTATTGCCGGCCTCCATTGTGAGGCAGTTCAACTACAAATTTGTACAGTACTACGTGGCAGGCCGAGTCTCCATTGTGAGGCGTTGCAAGTAAAGAGGAATATGACGCAGCACAGCTGGCCCGGCCTCCATTGTGAGGCGGTGCAAGTACAGTGGAGAGTGGCACATGGCAGCTGACCCCGCTTCGATTGTGAGGCAATACAAGTTCCAAGGGGTGCGGCACAGCGTGGCCGCCCCGGCGTCCATTGGGAGGCTGTCCACCTCCAATGGGGTACGGCACAGCGTGGCAGACTTGGTCTCCATTGTGAGGCAGTGCAAGTGCAAAGGGCGTGGCGCAGGGTGGCGTCACCGGCCTCCATTGAGAGGCGGTGCAAGTGCAGAGGAATGAGGCACAGGACAGCTGGCCGGGCCTCCATTGTGAGGCGGTGCACGTACAGTGGAGCGTGGCACATGGCAGCTGACTCCGCTTCGATTGTGAGGCAATACAAGTTCCAAGGGTCGCCACACAGAGTGGCCGTGTCGTCTCCCATTGCGAGGCGGTGCAAGTAGAGCGGGGAGCGGCGCACCGCAGCATCCCCGGCCTCCATTGTGAGTCGTTGCAAGTACAGAGCAATGTGGCGCATCATAGCTGGCCCAGCATCCATTGTGAGGCTGTGCAAGTACAGTGGAGCGTTGTACAGTGCAGCTGACCCCGCTTCGATTGTGAGGCAATACAAGTTCCAAGGGGTGCGGCAAAGCATGGCCGCCCCGGCGTCCATTGGGAGGCTGTCCACCTCCAATGGGGTACGGCACAGCATGGCAGACTTGGTCTCCATTGTGAGGCAGTGCAAGTGCAAAGGGTGTGGCGCAGGGTGGCGTCACCGGCCTCCATTGAGAGGCGGTGCAAGTGCAGAGGAATGAGGCACAGGACAGCTGGCCGGGCCTCCATTGTGAGGCGGTGCAAGTACAGTGGATCGTGGCACATGGCAGCTGACCCCGCTTCGATTGTGAGGCAATCCAAGTTGCAAGGGTCGCCACACGGAGTGGTAGTGTCGGCTCCCATTGCGAGGCGTTGCAAGTAGAGCGGGGAGCGGTGCACCGCAGTATTGCCGGCCTCCATTGTGAGGCAGTTCAACTACAAATTTGTACAGTACTACGTGGCAGGCCGAGTCTCCATTGTGAGGCGTTGCAAGTAAAGAGGAATGTGACGCAGCACAGCTGGCCCGGCCTCCATTGTGAGGCGGTGCAAGTACAGTGGAGAGTGGCACATGGCAGCTGACCCCGCTTCGATTGTGAGGCAATACAAGTTCCAAGGGGTGCGGCACAGCGTGGCCGCCCCGGCGTCCATTGGGAGGCTGTCCACCTCCAATGGGGTACGGCACAGCGTGGCAGACTTGGTCTCCATTGTGAGGCAGTGCAAGTGCAAAGGGCGTGGCGCAGGGTGGCGTCACCGGCCTCCATTGAGAGGCGGTGCAAGTGCAGAGGAATGAGGCAGAGGACAGCTGGCCGGGCCTCCATTGTGAGGCGGTGCACGTACAGTGGAGCGTGGCACATGGCAGCTGACTCCGCTTCGATTGTGAGGCAATACAAGTTCCAAGGGTCGCCACACAGAGTGGCCGTGTCGTCTCCCATTGCGAGGCGGTGCAAGTAGAGCGGGGAGCGGCGCACCGCAGCATCCCCGGCCTCCATTGTGAGGCGTTGCAAGTACAGAGCAATGTGGCGCATCATAGCTGGCCCAGCATCCATTGTGAGGCTGTGCAAGTACAGTGGAGCGTTGTACAGTGCAGCTGACCCCGCTTCGATTGTGAGGCAATACAAGTTCCAAGGGGTGCGGCAAAGCATGGCCGCCCCGGCGTCCATTGGGAGGCTGTCCACCTCCAATGGGGTACGGCACAGCATGGCAGACTTGGTCTCCATTGTGAGGCAGTGCAAGTGCAAAGGGTGTGGCGCAGGGTGGCGTCACCGGCCTCCATTGTGAGGCGGTGCAAGTACAGTGGAGCGTGGCACATGGCAGCTGACCCCGCTTCGATTGTGAGGCAATCCAAGTTCCAAGGGTCGCCATACAGAGTGGCAGTGTCGGCTCCCATTGCGAGGCGGTGCAAGTAGAGCGGGGAGCCGCGCACCGCAGTATCGCCGGCCTCCATTGTGAGGCAGTTGAACTACAAATTTGTACAGTACTACGTGGCAGGCCCAGTCTCCATTGTGAGGCGTTGCAAGTAAAGAGGAATGTGACGCAGCACAGCTGGCCCGGCCTCCATTGTGAGGCAGTGCAAGTATAGTGGAGCGTGGAACGTGGAAGATGACCCCGCTTCGATTGTGAGGCAATACAAGTTCCAAGGGGTGCGACAAAGCATGGCAGCCTCGGCTTCCATTGTGAAGCGGTGCACCTCCAATGGGGTACGGGACAGCGTGGCAGACTTGGTATCCATTGTGAGGCAGTGCAAGTGCAAAGGGCGTGGCGCAGGGTGGCGTCACTGGCCTCCATTGTGAGGCGGTGCAAGTTAAGAGGAATGTGGCGCATCATAGCTGGCCCAGCATCCATTTTGAGGCGGTGCAAGTACAGTGGAGCGTTGTACAGTGCAGCTGACCCCGCTTCGATTGTGAGGCAATACAAGTTCCAAGGGGTGCGGCACAGCGTGGCCGCCCCGGCGTCCATTGGAAGGCTGTCCACCTCCAATGGGGTACGGCACAGCGTGGCAGACTTGGTCTCCATTGTGAGGCAGTGCAAGTGCAAAGGGCGTGGCGCAGGGTGGCGTCACCGGCCTCCATTGAGAGGCGGTGCAAGTACAGTGGAGCGTGGCACATTGCAGCTGACCCTGCTTTGATTGTGAGGCAATACAAGTTCCAAGGGTCGCCATACAGAGTGGCACTGTCGGCTCCCATTGCGAGGCGGTGCAAGTAGAGCGGGGAGCCGCGCACCGCAGCATCCCCGGCCTCCATTGTGAGGCGTTGCAAGTACAGAGCAATGTGGCGCAGCATAGCTGGCCCAGCATCCATTTTGAGGCGGTGCAAGTACAGTGGAGCGTGGCACATTGCAGCTGACCCCGCTTCGATTGTGAGGCAATACAAGTTCCAAGGGGTGCGGCACAGCGTGTCCGCCCCGGCGTCCATTGGGAGGCTGTCCACCTCCAATGGGGTACGGCACAGCGTGGCAGACTTGGTCTCCGTTGTGAGGCAGTGCAAGTGCAAAGGGCGTGGCGCAGGGTGGCGTCACCGGCCTCCATTGTGAGGCGGTGCAAGTACAGTGAAGAGTGGCACATGGCAGCTGACCCCGCTTCGATTGTGAGGCAATACAATTTCCAAGCGGTGCAGTATTCGTGGTAGGCCCGGCTTCCATTGTGAAGCGGTGCACCTCCAATGGGTTACGGCACAGGGTACCAGACTTGGTATTCATTGTGAGGCAGTGCAAGAGCAAAGGGCGTGGCGCAGGGTGGCGTCGCCGGCCTCCATTGTGAGGCAGTGCAAATACAGCGGAGAACAGTGCAGCACGGCTGGCCGGGCCTCCATTGTGAGGCGGTGCAAGTGCAGAGGAATGAGGCACAGGACAGCTGGCCGGGCCTCCATTGTGAGGCGGTGCACGTACAGTGGAGCGTGGCACATGGCAGCTGACCCCGCTTCGATTGTGAGGCAATACAAGTTCCAAGGGTTGCCACACAGAGTGGCAGTGTCGGCGCACATTGCGAGGCAGTGCAAGTAGAGCGGGGAGCGGCGCACCACAGCATCCCCGGCCTCCGTTGTGAAGCGGTGCACCTCCAATGGGGTACGGGACAGCGTGGCAGACTTGGTCTCCATTGTGAGGCAGTGCAAGTGCAAAGGGCATGGCGCAGGGTGGCACATTGCAGCTGATCCCGCTTCGATTGTGAGGCAATACAAGTTCCAAAGGTCGCCACACAGAGTGGCACTGTCGGCTCCCATTGCGAGGCGGTGCAAGTAGAGCGGGGAGCGGCGCACCGCAGCATCCCCGGCCTCCATTGTGAGGCGGTTCAACTACAAATTTGTACAGCACTACGTGGAGGCCCAGTCTCCATTGTGAGGCGTTGCAAGTACAGAGCAATGTGGCGCAGCATAGCTGGCCCAGCATCCATTGTGAGGCGGTGCAAGTACAGTGGAGCGTGGCACATTGCAGCTGACCCCGCTTCGATTGTGAGGCAATACAAGTTCCAAGGGGTGCGGCACAGCGTGGCAGCCCCGGCGTCCATTGGGAGGCTGTCCACCTCCAATGGGGTACGGCACAGCGTGGCAGACTTGGTCTCCATTGTGAGGCAGTGCAAGTGCAAAGGGCGTGGCGCAGGGTGGCGTCACTGGCCTCCATTGTGAGGCGGTGCAAGTAAAGAGGAATGTGGCGCAGCACAGCTGGCCGTGCCTCCATTGTGAGGCGGTGCAAGTACAGTGGAGAGTGGCACATGGCAGCTGACCCCGCTTCGATTGTGAGGCAATACAAGTTCCAAGGGGTGCGGCACAGCGTGCCTGCCCCGGCGGCCATTGGGAGGCTGTCCACCTCCAATGGCGTACGGCACAGCGTGGCAGACTGGGTCTCCATTGTGAGGCAGTGCAAGTGCAAAGGGCGTGGCGCAGGATGGCGTCGCCGGCCTCCATTGTGAGGCGGTGCAAGTGCAGAGGAATGAGGCAAAGGACAGCTGGCCGGGCCTCCATTGTGAGGCGGTGCAAGTACAGTGGATCGTGGCACATGGCAGCTGACCCCGCTTCGATTCTGAGGCAATCCAAGTTGCAAGGGTCGCCACACGGAGTGGTAGTGTCGGCTCCCATTGCGAGGCGGTGCAAGTAGAGCGGGGAGCGGCGCACCGCAGTATCGCCGGCCTCCATTGTGAGGCAGTTGAACTACAAATTTGTACAGTACTACGTGGCAGGCCCAGTCTCCATTGTGAGGCGTTGCAAGTAAAGAGGAATGTGACGCAGCACAGCTGGCCCTGCCTCCATTGTGAGGCGGTGCAAGTATAGTGGAGCGTGGAACGTGGAAGATGACCCAGCTTCGATTGTGAGGCAATACAAGTTCCAAGGGGTGCGACAAAGCATGGCAGCCTCGGCTTCCATTGTGAAGCGGTGCACCTCCAATGGGGTACGGGACAGCGTGGCAGACTTGGTCTCCATTGTGAGGCAGTGCAAGTGCAAAGGGCGTGGCGCAGGGTGGCACATTGCAGCTGACCCCGCTTCGATTGTGAGGCAATACAAGTTCCAAGGGGTGCGGCACAGCGTGGCCGCCCCGGCGTCCATTGGGAGGCTGTCCACCTCCAATGGGGTACGGCACAGCGTGGCAGACTTGGTCTCCATTGTGAGGCAGTGCAAGTGCAAAGGGCGTGGCGCAGGGTGGCGTCACCGGCCTCCATTGTGAAGCGGTGCAAGTGCAGAGGAATGAGGCACAGGACAGCTGGCCGGGCCTCCATTGTGAGGCGGTGCACGTACAGTGGAGCGTGGCACATGGCAGCTGACTCCGCTTCGATTGTGAGGCAATACAAGTTCCAAGGGTCGCCACACAGAGTGGCCGTGTCGTCTCCCATTGCGAGGCGGTGCAAGTAGAGCGGGGAGCGGCGCACCGCAGCATCCCCGGCCTCCATTGTGAGGCGTTGCAAGTACAGAGCAATGTGGCGCACCATAGCTGGCCCAGCATCCATTGTGAGGCTGTGCAAGTACAGTGGAGCGTTGTACAGTGCAGCTGACCCCGCTTCGATTGTGAGGCAATACAAGTTCCAAGGGGTGCGGCACAGCGTGGCCGCCCCGGCGTCCATTGGGAGGCTGTCCACCTCCAATGGGGTACGGCACAGCGTGGCAGACTTGGTCTCCATTGTGAGGCAGTGCAAGTGCAAAGGGCGTGGCGCAGGGTGGCGTCACCGGCCTCCATTGTGAGGCGGTGCAAGTACAGTGGAGCGTGGCACATGGCAGCTGACCCCGCTTCGATTGTGAGGCAATACAAGTTCCAAGGGTCGCCATACAGAGTGGCAGTGTCGGCTCCCATTGCGAGGCGGTGCAAGTAGAGCGGGGAGCCACGCACCGCAGCATCCCCGGCCTCCATTGTGAGGCATTGCAAGTACAGAGCAATGTGGCGCAGCATAGCTGGCCCAGCATCCATTGTGAGGCGGTGCAAGTACAGTGGAGCGTGGCACATTGCAGCTGACCCCGCTTCGATTGTGAGGCAATACAAGTTCCAAGGGGTGCGGCACAGCGTGGCCGCCCCGGCGTCCATTGGGAGGCTGTCCACCTCCAATGGGGTACGGCACAGCGTGGCAGACTTGGTCTCCATTGTGAGGCAGTGCAAGTGCAAAGGGCGTGGCGCAGGGTGGCGTCACGGGCCTCCATTGTGAGGCGGTGCACGTACAGTGGAGCGTGGCACATGGCAGCTGACCCCGCTTTGATTGTGAGGCAATACAATTTCCATGCGGTGCAGTATTCGTGGTAGGCCCGGCTTCCAATGTGAAGCGGTGCACCTCCAATGGGTTACGGCACAGGGTACCATACTTGGTATTCATTGTGAGGCAGTGAAAGTGCAAAGGGCGTGGCACAGTTTGGCGTCGCCAGCCCCCATTGTGAGGTGGTGCCCATACAGCGGAGAACAGTGCAGTACGGCTGGCCGGGCCTCCATGTGAGGCGGTGCAAGTACAGAGGAATGAGGCACAGGACAGCTGGCCGGGCCTGCATTGTGAGGCGGTGCACGTTCAGTGGAGCGTGGCACATGGCAGCTGACCCCGCTTCGATTGTGAGGCAATACAAGTTCCAAGCGGTGCGGTATTTGTGGCAGGGTTGGCTTCCATTGTGAAGCGGTGCACCTCCAATGGGGTACGGGACAGCGTAGAAGACTTGGTCTCCATTGTGAGGCAGTGAAAGTGCAAAGGGCGTGGCGCAGGGTGGCGTCACTGGCCTCCATTGTGAGGCGGTGCAAGTTAAGAGGAATGTGGCGCATCATAGCTGGCCCAGCATCCATTGTGAGGCGGTGCAAGTACAGTGGAGCGTTGTACAGTGCAGCTGACCCCGCTTCGATTGTGAGGCAATACAAGTTCCAAGGGGTGCGGCACAGCGTGGCCGCCCCAGTGTCCATTGGGAGGCTGTCCACCTCCAATGGGGTACGGCACAGCGTGGCAGACTTGGTCTCCATTGTGAGGCAGTGCAAGTGCAAAGGGCGTGGCGCAGGGTGGCGTCACCGGCCTCCATTGTGAGGCGGTGCAAGTACAGTGGAGCGTGGCACATTGCAGCTGACCCTGCTTTGATTGTGAGGCAATACAAGTTCCAAGGGTCGCCATACAGAGTGGCAGTGTCGGCTCCCATTGCGAGGCGGTGCAAGTAGAGCGGGGAGCCGCGCACCGCAGCATCCCCGGCCTCCATTGTGAGGCGTTGCAAGTACAGAGCAATGTGGCGCAGCATAGCTGGCCCAGCATCCATTGTGAGGCGGTGCAAGTACAGTGGAGCGTGGCACATTGCAGCTGACCCCGCTTCGATTGTGAGGCAATACAAGTTCCAAGGGGTGCGGCACAGCGTGTCCGCCCCGGCGTCCATTGGGAGGCTGTCCACCTCCAATGGGGTACGGCACAGCGTGGCAGACTTGGTCTCCATTGTGAGGCAGTGCAAGTGCAAAGGGCGTGGCGCAGGGTGGCGTCACCGGCCTCCATTGTGAGGCGGTGCAAGTACAGTGGAGCGTGGCACATGGCAGCTCACCCCGCTTCGATTGTGAGGCAATACAAGTTCCAAGCGGTGCGGTATTTGTGGCAGGGTTGGCTTCCATTGTGAAGCGGTGCACCTCCAATGGGGTGCGGGACAGCGTAGAAGACTTGGTCTCCATTGTGAGGCAGTGCAAGTGCAAAGGGCGTGGCGCAGGGTGGCGTCGCCGGCCTCCATTGTGAAGCGGTGCAAGTACAGTGGAGAGTGGCACATGGCAGCTGACCCCGCTTCGATTGTGAGGCAATACATTTTCCAAGCGGTGCAGTATTCGTGGTAGGCCCGGCTTCCATTGTGAAGCGGTGCACCTCCAATGGGTTACGGCACAGGGTACCAGACTTGGTCTCCATTGTGAGGCAGTGCAAGAGCAAAGGGCGTGGCGCAGGGTGGCGTCGCCGGCCTCCATTGTGAGGCAGTGCAAATACAGCGGAGAACAGTGCAGCACGGCTGGCCGGGCCTCCATTGTGAGGCGGTGCAAGTGCAGAGGAATGAGGCACAGGACAGCTGGCCGGGCCTCCATTATGAGGCGGTGCACGTACAGTGGAGCGTGGCACATGGCAGCTGACCCCGCTTCGATTGTGAGGCAATACAAGTTCCAAGGGTTGCCACACAGAGTGGCAGTGTCGGCGCCCATTGCGAGGCAGTGCAAGTAGAGCGGGGAGCGGAGCAACGCAGCATCCCCGGCCTCCATTGTGAAGCGGTGCACCTCCAATGGGGTACGGGACAGCGTGGCAGACTTGGTGTCCATTGTGAGGCAGTGCAAGTGCAAAGGGCATGGCGCAGGGTGGCACATTGCAGCTGATCCCGCTTCGATTGTGAGGCAATACAAGTTCCAAAGGTCGCCACACAGAGTGGCACTGTCGGCTCCCATTGCGAAGCGGTGCAAGTAGAGCGGGGAGCGGCGCACCGCAGCATCCCCGGCCTCCATTGTGAGGCGGTTCAACTACAAATTTGTACAGCACTACGTGGAGGCCCAGTCTCCATTGTGAGGCGTTGCAAGTACAGAGCAATGTGGCGCAGCATAGCTGGCCCAGCATCCATTGTGAGGCGGTGCAAGTACAGTGGAGCGTGGCACATTGCAGCTGACCCCGCTTCGATTGTGAGGCAATACAAGTTCCAAGCGGTGCAGCACAGCGTGGCCGCCCCGGCGTCCATTGGGAGGCTGTCCACCTCCAATGGGGTACGGCACAGCGTGGCAGACTTGGTCTCCATTGTGAGGCAGTGCAAGTGCAAAGGGCGTGGCGCAGGGTGGCGTCACGGGCCTCCATTGTGAGGCGGTGCAAGTACAGTGGAGCGTGGCACATGGCAGCTGACCCCGCTTCGATTGTGAGGCAATACAAGTTCCAAGCGGTGCGGTATTTGTGGCAGGGTTG
Source organism: Balearica regulorum gibbericeps (assembly GCF_011004875.1). NCBI lineage: Eukaryota > Metazoa > Chordata > Aves > Gruiformes > Gruidae > Balearica > Balearica regulorum. The sequence continues at coordinate 46,881 of NW_022679083.1, read as the reverse complement.
GCTTCCATTGTGAAGCGGTGCACCTCCAATGGGGTACGGGACAGCGTAGAAGACTTGGTCTCCATTGTGAGGCAGTGCAAGTGCAAAGGGCGTGGCGCAGGGTGGCGTCGCCGGCCTCCATTGTGAAGCGGTGCAAGTACAGTGGAGCGTGGCACATGGCAGCTGACCCCGCTTCGATTGTGAGGCAATACAAGTTCCAAGCGGTGCAGTATTCGTGGTAGGCCCAGTTTCCATTGTGAAGCGGTGCACCTCCAATGGGTTACGGCACAGGGTACCAGACTTGGTATCCATTGTGAGGCAGTGCAAGTGCAAAGGGCGTGGCACAGGGTGGCGTCGCCGGCCTCCATTGTGAGGCGGTGCAAGTACAGTGGAGCGTGGCACATTGCAGCTGACCCCGCTTCGATTGTGAGGCAATACAAGTTCCAAGGGGTGCGGCACAGCGTGGCCGCCCCAGCGTCCATTGGAAGGCTGTCCACCTCCAATGGGGTACGGCACAGCGTGGCAGACTTGGTCTCCATTGTGAGGCAGTGCAAGTGCAAAGGGCGTGGCGCAGGGTGGCGTCACGGGCCTCCATTGTGAGGCGGTGCAAGTACAGTGGAGCGTGGCACATGGCAGCTGACCCCGCTTCGATTGTGAGGCAATACAAGTTCCAAGCGGTGCGGTATTTGTGGCAGGGTTGGCTTCCATTGTGAAGCGGTGCACCTCCAATGGGGTACGGGACAGCGTGGCAGACTTGGTCTCCATTGTGAGGCAGTGCAAGTGCAAAGGGCGTGGCGCAGGGTGGCGTCACCGGCCTCCATTGTGAGGCGGTGCAAGTACAGTGGAGCGTGGCACATTGCAGCTGACCCCGCTTCGATTGTGAGGCAATACAAGTTCCAAGGAGACTTGGTCTCCATTGTGAGGCAGTGCAAGTGCAAAGGGCGTGGCGCAGGGTGGCGTCACCGGCCTCCATTGTGAGGCGGTGCAAGTACAGTGGAGCGTGGCACATTGCAGCTGACCCCGCTTCGATTGTGAGGCAATACAAGTTCCAAGGGGTGCGGCACAGCGTGGCCGCCCCGGCGTCCATTGGGAGGCTGTCCACCTCCAATGGGGTACGGCACAGCGTGGCAGACTTGGTCTCCATTGTGAGGCAGTGCAAGTGCAAAGGGCGTGGCGCAGGGTGGCGTCACCGGCCTCCATTGTGAGGCGGTGCAAGTGCAGAGGAATGAGGCAAAGGACAGCTGGCCGGGCCTCCATTGTGAGGCGGTGCAAGTACAGTGGAGCGTGGCACATGGCAGCTGACCCTGCTTTGATTGTGAGGCAATACAAGTTCCAAGGGTCGCCATACAGAGTGGCAGTGTCGGCTCCCATTGCGAGGCGGTGCAAGTAAAGCGGGGAGCCGCGCACCGCGGCATCCCCGGCCTCCATTGTGAGGCGTTGCAAGTACAGAGCAATGTGGCGCAGCATAGCTGGCCCAGCATCCATTGTGAGGCGGTGCAAGTACAGTGGAGCGTGGCACAGTGCAGCTGACCCCGCTTCGATTGTGAGGCAATACAAGTTCCAAGGGGTGCGGCACAGCGTGGCCGCCCCGGCGTCCATTGTGAGGCTGTCCACCTCCAATGGGGTACGGCACAGCGTGGCAGACTTGGTCTCCATTGTGAGGCAGTGCAAGTGCAAAGGGCGTGGCGCAGGGTGGCGTCACCGGCCTCCATTGAGAGCGGTGCAAGTGCAGAGGAATGAGGCACAGGACTACTGGCCGGGCCTCCATTGTGAGGCGGTGCACGTACAGTGGAGCGTGGCACATGGCAGCTGAATCCGCTTCGATTGTGAGGCAATACAAGTTCCAAGGGGTGCGGCACAGCGTGGCCGCCCCGGCGTCCATTGGGAGGCTTTCCACCTCCAATGGGGTACGGCACAGCGTGGCAGACTTGGTCTCCTTTGTGAGGCAGTGCAAGTGCAAAGGGCGTGGCGCAGGGTGACGTCACGGGCCTCCATTGTGAGGCGGTGCAAGTACAGTGGAGCGTGGCACATGGCAGCTGACCCCGCCTCGATTGTGAGGCAATACAAGTTCCAAGCGGTGCGGTATTTGTGGCAGGGTTGGCTTCCATTGTGAAGCGGTGCACCTCCAATGGGGTACGGGACAGCGTGTCAGACTTGGTCTCCATTGTGAGGCAGTGCAAGTGCAAAGGGCGTGGCGCAGGGTGGCGTCACGGGCCTCCATTGTGAGGCGGTGCAAGTACAGTGGAGCGTGGCACATGGCAGCTGACCCCGCTTCGATTGTGAGGCAATACAAGTTCCAAGCGGTGCAGTATTTGTGGCAGGGTTGGCTTCCATTGTGAAGCAGTGCACCTCCAATGGGGTACGGGACAGCGTGGCAGACTTGGTCTCCATTGTGAGGCAGTGCAAGTGCAAAGGGCGTGGCGCAGGGTGGCGTCACCGGCCTCCATTGTGAGGCGGTGCAAGTACAGTGGAGCGTGGCACATAGCAGCTGACCCCGCTTCGATTGTGAGGCAATACAAGTTCCAAGCGGTGCAGTATTCGTGGTAGGCCCAGTTTCCATTGTGAAGCGGTGCACCTCCAATGGGTTACGGCACAGGGTACCAGACTTGGTCTCCATTGTGAGGCAGTGCAAGTGCAAAGGGCGTGGCGCAGGGTGGCGTCACCGGCCTCCATTGTGAGGCGGTGCAAGTACAGAGGAGAACAGCGCAGCACGGCTGCCCGGGCCTCCATTGTGAGGCGGTGCAAGTGCAGAGGAATGAGGCACAGGACAGCTGGCCCAGCATCCATTGTGATGCGGTGCAAGTACAGTGGAGCGTGGCACATGGCAGCTGACCCCGCTTCGATTGTGAGGCAATACAAGTTCCAAGGGTTGCCACACAGAGTGGCAGTGTCGGCGCCCATTGCGAGGCAGTGCAAGTAGAGCGGGGAGCGGAGCAACGCAGCATCCCCGGCCTCCATTGTGAAGCGGTGCACCTCCAATGGGGTACGGGACAGCGTGGCAGACTTGGTGTCCATTGTGAGGCAGTGCAAGTGCAAAGGGCATGGCGCAGGGTGGCACATTGCAGCTGATCCCGCTTCGATTGTGAGGCAATACAAGTTCCAAAGGTCGCCACACAGAGTGGCACTGTCGGCTCCCATTGCGAAGCGGTGCAAGTAGAGCGGGGAGCGGCGCACCGCAGCATCCCCGGCCTCCATTGTGAGGCGGTTCAACTACAAATTTGTACAGCACTACGTGGAGGCCCAGTCTCCATTGTGAGGCGTTGCAAGTACAGAGCAATGTGGCGCAGCATAGCTGGCCCAGCATCCATTGTGAGGCGGTGCAAGTACAGTGGAGCGTGGCACATTGCAGCTGACCCCGCTTCGATTGTGAGGCAATACAAGTTCCAAGCGGTGCAGCAGAGCGTGGCCGCCCCGGCGTCCATTGGGAGGCTGTCCACCTCCAATGGGGTACGGCACAGCGTGGCAGACTTGGTCTCCATTGTGAGGCAGTGCAAGTGCAAAGGGCGTGGCGCAGGGTGGCGTCACGGGCCTCCATTGTGAGGCGGTGCAAGTACAGTGGAGCGTGGCACATGGCAGCTGACCCCGCTTCGATTGTGAGGCAATACAAGTTCCAAGCGGTGCGGTATTTGTGGCAGGGTTGGCTTCCATTGTGAAGCGGTGCACCTCCAATGGGGTACGGGACAGCGTAGAAGACTTGGTCTCCATTGTGAGGCAGTGCAAGTGCAAAGGGCGTGGCGCAGGGTGGCGTCGCCGGCCTCCATTGTGAAGCGGTGCAAGTACAGTGGAGAGTGGCACATGGCAGCTGACCCCGCTTCGATTGTGAGGCAATACAAGTTCCAAGCGGTGCAGTATTCGTGGTAGGCCCAGTTTCCATTGTGAAGCGGTGCACCTCCAATGGGTTACGGCACAGGGTACCAGACTTGGTATCCATTGTGAGGCAGTGCAAGTGCAAAGGGCGTGGCACAGGGTGGCGTCGCCGGCCTCCATTGTGAGGCGGTGCAAGTACAGTGGAGCGTGGCACATTGCAGCTGACCCCGCTTCGATTGTGAGGCAATACAAGTTCCAAGGGGTGCGGCACAGCGTGGCCGCCCCAGCGTCCATTGGAAGGCTGTCCACCTCCAATGGGGTACGGCACAGCGTGGCAGACTTGGTCTCCATTGTGAGGCAGTGCAAGTGCAAAGGGCGTGGCGCAGGGTGGCGTCACGGGCCTCCATTGTGAGGCGGTGCAAGTACAGTGGAGCATGGCACATGGCAGCTGACCCCGCTTCGATTGTGAGGCAATACAAGTTCCAAGCGGTGCGGTATTTGTGGCAGGGTTGGCTTCCATTGTGAAGCGGTGCACCTCCAATGGGGTACGGGACAGCGTGGCAGACTTGGTCTCCATTGTGAGGCAGTGCAAGTGCAAAGGGCGTGGCGCAGGGTGGCGTCACCGGCCTCCATTGTGAGGCGGTGCAAGTACAGTGGAGCGTGGCACATTGCAGCTGACCCCGCTTCGATTGTGAGGCAATACAAGTTCCAAGGAGACTTGGTCTCCATTGTGAGGCAGTGCAAGTGCAAAGGGCGTGGCGCAGGGTGGCGTCACCGGCCTCCATTGTGAGGCGGTGCAAGTACAGTGGAGCGTGGCACATTGCAGCTGACCCCGCTTTGATTGTGAGGCAATACAAGTTCCAAGGGGTGCGGCACAGCGTGGCCGCCCCGGCGTCCATTGGGAGGCTGTCCACCTCCAATGGGGTACGGCACAGCGTGGCAGACTTGGTCTCCATTGTGAGGCAGTGCAAGTGCAAAGGGCGTGGCGCAGGGTGGCGTCACCGGCCTCCATTGTGAGGCGGTGCAAGTGCAGAGGAATGAGGCAAAGGACAGCTGGCCGGGCCTCCATTGTGAGGCGGTGCAAGTACAGTGGAGCGTGGCACATGGCAGCTGACCCTGCTTTGATTGTGAGGCAATACAAGTTCCAAGGGTCGCCATACAGAGTGGCAGTGTCGGCTCCCATTGCGAGGCGGTGCAAGTAAAGCGGGGAGCCGCGCACCGCGGCATCCCCGGCCTCCATTGTGAGGCGTTGCAAGTACAGAGCAATGTGGCGCAGCATAGCTGGCCCAGCATCCATTGTGAGGCGGTGCAAGTACAGTGGAGCGTTGTACAGTGCAGCTGACCCCGCTTCGATTGTGAGGCAATACAAGTTCCAAGGGGTGCGGCACAGCGTGGCCGCCCCGGCGTCCATTGTGAGGCTGTCCACCTCCAATGGGGTACGGCACAGCGTAGAAGACTTGGTCTCCATTGTGAGGCAGTGCAAGTGCAAAGGGCGTGGCGCAGGGTGGCGTCACCGGCCTCCATTGAGAGCGGTGCAAGTGCAGAGGAATGAGGCACAGGACTACTGGCCGGGCCTCCATTGTGAGGCGGTGCACGTACAGTGGAGCGTGGCACATGGCAGCTGAATCCGCTTCGATTGTGAGGCAATACAAGTTCCAAGGGGTGCGGCACAGCGTGGCCGCCCCGGCGTCCATTGGGAGGCTTTCCACCTCCAATGGGGTACGGCACAGCGTGGCAGACTTGGTCTCCTTTGTGAGGCAGTGCAAGTGCAAAGGGCGTGGCGCAGGGTGGCGTCACGGGCCTCCATTGTGAGGCGGTGCAAGTACAGTGGAGCGTGGCACATGGCAGCTGACCCCGCCTCGATTGTGAGGCAATACAAGTTCCAAGCGGTGCGGTATTTGTGGCAGGGTTGGCTTCCATTGTGAAGCGGTGCACCTCCAATGGGGTACGGGACAGCGTGTCAGACTTGGTCTCCATTGTGAGGCAGTGCAAGTGCAAAGGGCGTGGCGCAGGGTGGCGTCACGGGCCTCCATTGTGAGGCGGTGCAAGTACAGTGGAGCGTGGCACATGGCAGCTGACCCCGCCTCGATTGTGAGGCAATACAAGTTCCAAGCGGTGCGGTATTTGTGGCAGGGTTGGCTTCCATTGTGAAGCGGTGCACCTCCAATGGGGTACGGGACAGCGTGGCAGACTTGGTCTCCATTGTGAGGCAGTGCAAGTGCAAAGGGCGTGGCGCAGGGTGGCGTCACCGGCCTCCATTGTGAGGCGGTGCAAGTACAGTGGAGCGTGGCACATAGCAGCTGACCCCGCTTCGATTGTGAGGCAATACAAGTTCCAAGCGGTGCAGTATTCGTGGTAGGCCCAGTTTCCATTGTGAAGCGGTGCACCTCCAATGGGTTACGGCACAGGGTACCAGACTTGGTCTCCATTGTGAGGCAGTGCAAGTGCAAAGGGCGTGGCGCAGGGTGGCGTCACCGGCCTCCATTGTGAGGCGGTGCAAATATACCGGAGAACAGTGCACCACAGCAGCCCCGGCCTCCATTGTGAGGCGGTGCAAGTGCAGAGGAATGAGGCACAGGACAGCTGGCCCAGCATCCATTGTGATGCGGTGCAAGTACAGTGGAGCGTGGCACATGGCAGCTGACCCCGCTTCGATTGTGAGGCAATACAAGTTCCAAGGGTTGCCACACAGAGTGGCAGTGTCGGCTCCCATTGCGAGGCAGTGCAAGTAGAGCGGGGAGCGGCGCACCGCAGCATCCCCGGCCTCCATTGTGAAGCGGTGCACCTCCAATAGCGTACGGGACAGAGTGGCAGACTTGGTCTCCATTGTGAGGCAGTGCAAGTGCAAAGGGCGTGGCGCAGGGTGGCACATTGCAGTTGACCCAGCTTCGATTGTGAGGCAATACAAGTTCCAAGGGGTGCGGCACAGCGTGGCAGCCCCGGCGTCCATTGGGAGGCTGTCCACCTCCAGTGGGGTACGGCACAGCGTGGCAGACTTGGTCTCCATTGTGAGGCAGTGCAAGTGCAAAGGGCGTGGCGCAGGGTGGCGTCACGGGCCTCCATTGTGAGGCGGTGCAAGTACAGTGGAGCGTGGCACATGGCAGCTGAACCCGCTTCGATTGTGAGGCAATACAAGTTCCAAGCGGTGCGGTTTTGTGGCAGGGTTGGCTTCCATTGTGAAGCGGTGCACCTCCAATGGGGTACAGGACAGCGTGGCAGACTTGGTCTCCATTGTGAGGCAGTGCAAGTGCAAAGGGCGTGGCGCAGGGTGGCGTCGCCGGCCTCCATTGTGAGGCGGTGCAAGTACAGTGGAGCGTGGCACATGGCAGCTGACCCCGCTTCGATTGTGAGGCAATACAAGTTCCAAGGGGTGTGTCACAGTGTGGCAGCCCCGGCGTCCATTGGGAGTCTGTCCACCTCCAATGGGTTACGGCACAGCATGGCAGACTTGGTCTCCATTGTGAGGCAGTGCAAGTGCAAAGGGCGTGGCGCAGGGTGGCGTCACCGGCCTCCATTGTGAGGCGGTGCAAGTACAGTGGAGCGTGGCACATGGCAGCTGACTCCGCTTCGATTGTGAGGCAATCCAAGTTGCAAGGGTCGCCACACGGAGTGGTAGTGTCGGCTCCCATTGCGAGGCGGTGCAAGTAGAGCGGGGAGCGGCGCACCGCAGCATCCCCGGCCTCCATTGTGAGGCGTTGCAAGTAGAGAGCAATGTGGCGCAGCATAGCTGGCCCAGCATCCATTGTGAGGCGGTGCAAGTACAGTGGAGCGTGGCACATTGCAGCTGACCCCGCTTCGATTGTGAGGCAATACAAGTTCCAAGGAGACTTGGTCTCCATTGTGAGGCAGTGCAAGTGCAAAGGGCGTGGCGCAGGGTGGCGTCACCGGCCTCCATTGTGAGGCGGTGCAAGTACAGTGGAGCGTGGCACATTGCAGCTGACCCCGCTTCGATTGTGAGGCAATACAAGTTCCAAGGGGTGCGGCACAGCGTGGCCGCCCCGGCGTCCATTGGGAGGCTGTCCACCTCCAATGGGGTACGGCACAGCGTGGCAGACTTGGTCTCCATTGTGAGGCAGTGCAAGTGCAAAGGGCGTGGCGCAGGGTGGCGTCACCGGCCTCCATTGTGAGGCGGTGCAAGTGCAGAGGAATGAGGCAAAGGACAGCTGGCCGGGCCTCCATTGTGAGGCGGTGCAAGTACAGTGGAGCGTGGCACATGGCAGCTGACCCTGCTTTGATTGTGAGGCAATACAAGTTCCAAGGGTCGCCATACAGAGTGGCAGTGTCGGCTCCCATTGCGAGGCGGTGCAAGTAAAGCGGGGAGCCGCGCACCGCGGCATCCCCGGCCTCCATTGTGAGGCGTTGCAAGCACAGAGCAATGTGGCGCAGCATAGCTGGCCCAGCATACATTGTGAGGCGGTGCAAGTACAGTGGAGCGTTGTACAGTGCAGCTGACCCCGCTTCGATTGTGAGGCAATACAAGTTCCAAGGGGTGCGGCACAGCGTGGCCGCCCCGGCGTCCATTGTGAGGCTGTCCACCTCCAATGGGGTACGGCACAGCGTGGCAGACTTGGTCTCCATTGTGAGGCAGTGCAAGTGCAAAGGGCGTGGCGCAGGGTGGCGTCACCGGCCTCCATTGAGAGCGGTGCAAGTGCAGAGGAATGAGGCACAGGACTACTGGCCGGGCCTCCATTGTGAGGCGGTGCACGTACAGTGGAGCGTGGCACATGGCAGCTGAATCCGCTTCGATTGTGAGGCAATACAAGTTCCAAGGGGTGCGGCACAGCGTGGCCGCCCCGGCGTCCATTGGGAGGCTTTCCACCTCCAATGGGGTACGGCACAGCGTGGCAGACTTGGTCTCCTTTGTGAGGCAGTGCAAGTGCAAAGGGCGTGGCGCAGGGTGGCGTCACGGGCCTCCATTGTGAGGCGGTGCAAGTACAGTGGAGCGTGGCACATGGCAGCTGACCCCGCCTCGATTGTGAGGCAATACAAGTTCCAAGCGGTGCGGTATTTGTGGCAGGGTTGGCTTCCATTGTGAAGCGGTGCACCTCCAATGGGGTACGGGACAGCGTGGCAGACTTGGTCTCCATTGTGAGGCAGTGCAAGTGCAAAGGGCGTGGCGCAGGGTGGCGTCACCGGCCTCCATTGTGAGGCGGTGCAAGTACAGTGGAGCGTGGCACATAGCAGCTGACCCCGCTTCGATTGTGAGGCAATACAAGTTCCAAGCGGTGCAGTATTCGTGGTAGGCCCAGTTTCCATTGTGAAGCGGTGCACCTCCAATGGGTTACGGCACAGGGTACCAGACTTGGTCTCCATTGTGAGGCAGTGCAAGTGCAAAGGGCGTGGCGCAGGGTGGCGTCACCGGCCTCCATTGTGAGGCGGTGCAAGTACAGCGGAGAACAGCGCAGCACGGCTGCCCGGGCCTCCATTGTGAGGCGGTGCAAGTGCAGAGGAATGAGGCACAGGACAGCTGGCCCAGCATCCATTGTGATGCGGTGCAAGTACAGTGGAGCGTGGCACATGGCAGCTGACCCCGCTTCGATTGTGAGGCAATACAAGTTCCAAGGGTTGCCACACAGAGTGGCAGTGTCGGCTCCCATTGCGAGGCAGTGCAAGTAGAGCGGGGAGCGGCGCACCGCAGCATCCCCGGCCTCCATTGTGAAGCGGTGCACCTCCAATAGCGTACGGGACAGAGTGGCAGACTTGGTCTCCATTGTGAGGCAGTGCAAGTGCAAAGGGCGTGGCGCAGGGTGGCACATTGCAGTTGACCCAGCTTCGATTGTGAGGCAATACAAGTTCCAAGGGGTGCGGCACAGCGTCGCAGCCCCGGCGTCCATTGGGAGGCTGTCCACCTCCAGTGGGGTACGGCACAGCGTGGCAGACTTGGTCTCCATTGTGAGGCAGTGCAAGTGCAAAGGGCGTGGCGCAGGGTGGCGTCACCGGCCTCCATTGTGAGGCGGTGCAAGTACAGTGGAGCGTGGCACATGGCAGCTGACCCCGCTTCGATTGTGAGACAATACAAGTTCCAAGCGGTGCGGTTTTGTGGCAGGGTTGGCTTCCATTGTGAAGCGGTGCACCTCCAATGGGGTACAGGACAGCGTGGCAGACTTGGTCTCCATTGTGAGGCAGTGCAAGTGCAAAGGGCGTGGCGCAGGGTGGCGTCGCCGGCCTCCATTGTGAGGCGGTGCAAGTACAGTGGAGCGTGGCACATGGCAGCTGACCCCGCTTCGATTGTGAGGCAATACAAGTTCCAAGGGGTGTGTCACAGTGTGGCAGCCCCGGCGTCCATTGGGAGGCTGTCCACCTCCAATGGGTTACGGCACAGCATGGCAGACTTGGTCTCCATTGTGAGGCAGTGCAAGTGCAAAGGGCGTGGCGCAGGGTGGCGTCACCGGCCTCCATTGTGAGGCGGTGCAAGTACAGTGGAGCGTGGCACATGGCAGCTGACTCCGCTTCGATTGTGAGGCAATCCAAGTTGCAAGGGTCGCCACACGGAGTGGTAGTGTCGGCTCCCATTGCGAGGCGGTGCAAGTAGAGCGGGGAGCGGCGCACCGCAGCATCCCCGGCCTCCATTGTGAGGCGTTGCAAGTAGAGAGCAATGTGGCGCAGCATAGCTGGCCCAGCATCCATTGTGAGGCGGTGCAAGTACAGTGGAGCGTGGCACATTGCAGCTGACCCCGCTTCGATTGTGAGGCAATACAAGTTCCAAGGGGTGCGGCACAGCGTGGCCGCCCCGGCGTCCATTGGGAGGCTGTCCACCTCCAATGGGGTACGGGACAGCGTAGAAGACTTGGTCTCCATTGTGAGGCAGTGCAAGTGCAAAGGGCGTGGCACAGGGTGGCGTCGCCGGCCTCCATTGTGAGGCGGTGCAAGTACAGTGGATAGTGGCACAGGGCAGCTGGCCGGGCCTCCATTGTGAGGCGGTGCACGTACAGTGGAGCGTGGCACATGGCAGCTGACCCCGCTTCGATTGTGAGGCAATACAAGTTCCAAGCGGTGCGGTATTTGTGGCAGGATTGGCTTCCATTGTGAAGCGGTGCACCTCCAATGGGGTACGGGACAGCGTGCCAGACTTGGTCTCCATTGTGAGGCAGTGCAAGTGCAAAGGGCGTGGCACAGGGTGGCGTCGCCGGCCTCCACTGTGAGGCGGTGCAAGTAAAGAGGAATGTGGCGCAGCACAGCTGGCCCAGCATCCATTGTGAGGCGGTGCAAGTACAGTGGAGCGTGGCACATGGCAGCTGACCCCGCTTCGATTGTGAGGCAATACAAGTTCCAAGGGTCGCCATACAGAGTGGCAGTGTCGGCTCCCATTGCGAGGCGGTGCAAGTAGAGCGGGGAGCAGCGTACCGCAGCATCCCCGGCCTCCATTGTGAAGCGGTGCACCTCCAATGGGGTACGGGACAGCGTGGCAGACTTGGTCCCCATTGTGAGGCAGTGCAAGTGCAAAGGGCGTGGCACAGGGTGGCGTCGCCGGCCTCCACTGTGAGGCGGTGCAAGTAAAGAGGAATGTGGCGCAGCACAGCTGGCCGTGCCTCCATTGTGAAGCGGTGCAAGTACAGTGGAGCGTGGCACATTGCAGCTGACCCCGCTTCGATTGTGAGGCAATACAAGTTCCAAGGGGTGCCGCACAGCATGGCAGCCCCGGCGTCCATTGGGAGGCTGTCCACCTCCAATGGGGTACGGGACAGCGTGGCAGACTTGGTCTCCATTGTGAGGCAGTGCAAGTGCAAAGGGCGTGGCACAGTTTGGCGTCGCCAGCCTCCATTGTGAGGCCGTGCCAATACAGCGGAGAACAGTGCAGCACGGCAGGCCGGGCCTCCATTGTGAGGCTGTGCAAGTACAGAGGAATGAGGCACAGGACAGCTGGCCGGGCCTGCATTGTGAGGCGGTGCACGTACAGTGGAGCGTGGCACATGGCAGCAGACCCCGCTTCGATTGTGAGGCAATACAATTTCCAAGCGGTGCGGTATTTGTGGCAGGGTTGGCTTCCATTGTGAAGTGGTGCACCTCCATTGGGGTACAGGACAGCGTGGCAGACTTGGTCTCCATTGTGAGGCAGCGCAAGTGCAAAGGGCGTGGCGCAGGGTGGCGTCGCCGGCCTCCATTGTGAAGCGGTGCAAGTACAGTGGAGAGTGGCACATGGCAGCTGACCCCGCTTCGATTGTGAGGCAATACAATTTCCAAGCGGTGCAGTATTCGTGGTAGGCCCAGTTTCCATTGTGAAGCGGTGCACCTCCAATGGGTTACGGCACAGGGTACCAGACTTGGTATCCATTGTGAGGCAGTGCAAGTGCAAAGGGCGTGGCACAGGGTGGCGTCGCCGGCCTCCATTGTGAGGCGGTGCAAGTACAGTGGAGCGTGGCACATTGCAGCTGACCCCGCTTCGATTGTAAGGCAATACAAGTTCCAAGGGGTGGGCACAGCGTGGCCGCCCCAGCGTCCATTGGGAGGCTGTCCACCTCCAATGGGGTACGGCACAGCGTGGCAGACTTGGTCTCCATTGTGAGGCACTGAAAGTGCAAAGGGCGTGGCGCAGGATGGTGTCACCGGCCTCCATTGTGAGGTGGTGCAAGTGCAGAGGAATGAGGCAAAGGACAGCTGGCCGGGCCTCCATTGTGAGGCGGTGCAAGTACAGTGGATCGTGGCACATGGCAGCTGACCCCGCTTCGATTCTGAGGCAATCCAAGTTGCAAGGGTCGCCACACGGAGTGGTAGTGTCGGCTCCCATTGCGAGGTGGTGCAAGTAGAGCGGGGAGCGGCGCACCGCAGTATCGCCGGCCTCCATTGTGAGGCAGTTCAACTACAAATTTGTACAGTACTACGTGGCAGGCCGAGTCTCCATTGTGAGGCGTTGCAAGTAAAGAGGAATGTGACGCAGCACAGCTGGCCCGGCCTCCATTGTGAGGCGGTGCAAGTATAGTGGAGCGTGGAACGTGGAAGATGACCCAGCTTCGATTGTGAGGCAATACAAGTTCCAAGGGGTGCGACAAAGCATGGCAGCCTCGGCTTCCATTGTGAAGCGGTGCACCTCCAATGGGGTACGGGACAGCGTGGCAGACTTGGTCTCCATTGTGAGGCAGTGCAAGTGAAAGGGCGTGGCGCAGGGTGGCACATTGCAGCTGACCCCGCTTCGATTGTGAGGCAATACAAGTTCCAAGGGGTGCGGCACAGCGTGGCAGCCCCGGCGTCCATTGGGAGGCTGTCCACCTCCAATGGGGTACGGCACAGCGTGGCAGACTTGGTCTCCATTGTGAGGCAGTGCAACTGCAAAGGGCGTGGCGCAGGGTGGCGTCACTGGCCTCCATTGTGAGGCGGTGCAAGTAAAGAGGAATGTGGCGCAGCACAGCTGGCCGGGCCTCCATTGTGAGGCGGTGCAAGTACAGTGGAGAGTGGCACATGGCAGCTGACCCCGCTTCGATTGTGAGGCAATACAAGTTCCAAGGGGTGCGGCACAGCGTGGCCGCCCCGGCGTCCATTGGGAGGCTGTCCACCTCCAATGGCGTACGGCACAGCGTGGCAGACTGGGTCTCCATTGTGAGGCAGTGCAAGTGCAAAGGGCGTGGCGCAGGGTGGCGTCACCGGCCTCCATTGAGAGGCGGTGCAAGTGCAGAGGAATGAGGCACAGGACAGCTGGCCGGGCCTCCATTGTGAGGCGGTGCAAGTACAGTGGATCGTGGCACATGGCAGCTGACCCCGCTTCGATTGTGAGGCAATCCAAGTTGCAAGGGTCGCCACACGGAGTGGTAGTGTCGGCTCCCATTGCGAGGCGTTGCAAGTAGAGCGGGGAGCGGTGCACCGCAGTATTGCCGGCCTCCATTGTGAGGCAGTTCAACTACAAATTTGTACAGTACTACGTGGCAGGCCGAGTCTCCATTGTGAGGCGTTGCAAGTAAAGAGGAATGTGACGCAGCACAGCTGGCCCGGCCTCCATTGTGAGGCGGTGCAAGTACAGTGGAGAGTGGCACATGGCAGCTGACCCCGCTTCGATTGTGAGGCAATACAAGTTCCAAGGGGTGCGGCACAGCGTGGCCGCCCCGGCGTCCATTGGGAGGCTGTCCACCTCCAATGGGGTACGGCACAGCGTGGCAGACTTGGTCTCCATTGTGAGGCAGTGCAAGTGCAAAGGGCGTGGCGCAGGGTGGCGTCACCGGCCTCCATTGAGAGGAGGTGCAAGTGCAGAGGAATGAGGCACAGGACAGCTGGCCGGGCCTCCATTGTGAGGCGGTGCACGTACAGTGGAGCGTGGCACATGGCAGCTGACTCCGCTTCGATTGTGAGGCAATACAAGTTCCAAGGGTCGCCACACAGAGTGGCCGTGTCGTCTCCCATTGCGAGGCGGTGCAAGTAGAGCGGGGAGCGGCGCACCGCAGCATCCCCGGCCTCCATTGTGAGGCGTTGCAAGTACAGAGCAATGTGGCGCATCATAGCTGGCCCAGCATCCATTGTGAGGCTGTGCAAGTACAGTGGAGCGTTGTACAGTGCAGCTGACCCCGTTTCGATTGTGAGGCAATACAAGTTCCAAGGGGTGCGGCAAAGCGTGGCCGCCCCGGCGTCCATTGGGAGGCTGTCCACCTCCAATGGGGTACGGCACAGCATGGCAGACTTGGTCTCCATTGTGAGGCAGTGCAAGTGCAAAGGGTGTGGCGCAGGGTGGCGTCACCGGCCTCCATTGTGAGGCGGTGCAAGTACAGTGGAGCGTGGCACATGGCAGCTGACCCCGCTTCGATTGTGAGGCAATCCAAGTTCCAAGGGTCGCCATACAGAGTGGTAGTGTCGGCTCCCATTGCGAGGCGGTGCAAGTAGAGCGGGGAGCGGCGCACCGCAGTATCGCCGGCCTCCATTGTGAGGCAGTTGAACTACAAATTTGTACAGTACTACGTGGCAGGCCCAGTCTCCATTGTGAGGCGTTGCAAGTAAAGAGGAATGTGACGCAGCACAGCTGGCCCGGCCTCCATTGTGAGGCGGTGCAAGTATAGTGGAGCGTGGAACGTGGAAGATGACCCCGCTTCGATTGTGAGGCAATACAAGTTCCAAGGGGTGCGACAAAGCATGGCAGCCTCGGCTTCCATTGTGAAGCGGTGCACCTCCAATGGGGTACGGGACAGCGTGGCAGACTTGGTCTCCATTGTGAGGCAGTGCAAGTGCAAAGGGCGTGGCGCAGGGTGGCGTCACTGGCCTCCATTGTGAGGCGGTGCAAGTTAAGAGGAATGTGGCGCATCATAGCTGGCCCAGCATCCATTTTGAGGCGGTGCAAGTACAGTGGAGCGTTGTACAGTGCAGCTGACCCCGCTTCGATTGTGAGGCAATACAAGTTCCAAGGGGTGCGGCACAGCGTGGCCGCCCCGGCGTCCATTGGAAGGCTGTCCACCTCCAATGGGGTACGGCACAGCGTGGCAGACTTGGTCTCCATTGTGAGGCAGTGCAAGTGCAAAGGGCGTGGCGCAGGGTGGCGTCACCGGCCTCCATTGTGAGGCGGTGCAAGTACAGTGGAGCGTGGCACATGGCAGCTGACCCTGCTTTGATTGTGAGGCAATACAAGTTCCAAGGGTCGCCATACAGAGTGGCAGTGTCGGCTCCCATTGCGAGGCGGTGCAAGTAGAGCGGGGAGCCGCCCACCGCGGCATCCCCGTCCTCCATTGTGAGGCGTTGCAAGTACAGAGCAATGTGGCGCAGCATAGCTGGCCCAGCATCCATTGTGAGGCGGTGCAAGTACAGTGGAGCGTGGCACATTGCAGCTGACCCCGCTTCGATTGTGAGGCAATACAAGTTCCAAGGGGTGCGGCACAGCGTGGCCGCGCCGGCGTCCATTGGGAGGCTGTCCACCTCCAATGGGGTACGGCACAGCGTGGAAGACTTGGTCTCCATTGTGAGGCAGTGCAAGTGCAAAGGGCGTGGCGCAGGGTGGCGTCACCGGCCTCCATTGAGAGGCGGTGCAAGTGCAGAGGAAGGAGGCACAGGACAGGTGGCCAGGCCTCCATTGTGAGGCGGTGCACGTATAGTGGAGCGTGGCACATGGCAGCTGACTCCGCTTCGATTGTGAGGCAATCCAAGTTCCAAGGGTCGCCACACGGAGTGGTAGTGTCGGCTCCCATTGCGAGGCGGTGCAAGTAGAGCGGGGAGCGGCGCACCGCAGCATCCCCGGCCTCCATTGTGAGGCGTTGCAAGTACAGAGCAATGTGGCGCAGCATAGCTGGCCCAGCATCCATTGTGAGGCGGTGCAAGTACAGTGGAGCGTGGCACATTGCAGCTGACCCCGCTAAGATTGTGAGGCAATACAAGTTCCAAGGGGTGCGGCACAGCGTGGCCGCCCCGGCGTCCATTGGGAGGCTGTCCACCTCCAATGGGGTACGGCACAGCGTGGCAGACTTGGTCTCCTTTGTGAGGCAGTGCAAGTGCAAAGGGCGTGGCGCAGGGTGGCGTCACGGGCCTCCATTGTGAGGCGGTGCAAGTACAGTGGAGCGTGGCACATGGCAGCTGACCCCGCTTCGATTGTGAGGCAATAAAAGTTCCATGCGGTGCAGTATTCGTGGTAGGCCCGGCTTCCAATGTGAAGCGGTGCACCTCCAATGGGTTACTGCACAGGTTACCATACTTGGTATTCATTGTGAGGCAGTGCAAGTGCAAAGGGCGTGGCACAGTTTGGCGTCGCCAGCCTCCATTGTGAGGCCGTGCCAATACAGCGGAGAACAGTGCAGCACGGCAGGCCGGGCCTCCATTGTGAGGCTGTGCAAGTACAGAGGAATGAGGCACAGGACAGCTGGCCGGGCCTGCATTGTGAGGCGGTGCACGTACAGTGGAGCGTGGCACATGGCAGCAGACCCCGCTTCGATTGTGAGGCAATACAAGTTCCAAGCGGTGCGGTATTTGTGGCAGGGTTGGCTTCCATTGTGAAGTGGTGCACCTCCATTGGGGTACAGGACAGCGTGGCAGACTTGGTCTCCATTGTGAGGCAGCGCAAGTGCAAAGGGCGTGGCGCAGGGTGGCGTCGCCGGCCTCCATTGTGAGGCGGTGCAAGTACAGTGGAGCGTGGCACATGGCAGCTGACCCTGCTTTGATTGTGAGGCAATACAATTTCCAAGCGGTGCAGTATTCGTGGTAGGCCCAGTTTCCATTGTGAAGCGGTGCACCTCCAATGGGTTACGGCACAGGGTACCAGACTTGGTATCCATTGTGAGGCAGTGCAAGTGCAAAGGGCGTGGCACAGGGTGGCGTCGCCGGCCTCCATTGTGAGGCGGTGCAAGTACAGTGGAGCGTGGCACATTGCAGCTGACCCCGCTTCGATTGTAAGGCAATACAAGTTCCAAGGGGTGGGCACAGCGTGGCCGCCCCAGCGTCCATTGGGAGGCTGTCCACATCCAATGGGGTACGGCACAGCGTGGCAGACTTGGTCTCCATTGTGAGGCACTGAAAGTGCAAAGGGCGTGGCGCAGGATGGCGTCACCGGCCTCCATTGTGAGGTGGTGCAAGTGCAGAGGAATGAGGCAAAGGACAGCTGGCCGGGCCTCCATTGTGAGGCGGTGCAAGTACAGTGGATCGTGGCACATGGCAGCTGACCCCGCTTCGATTGTGAGGCAATCCAAGTTCCAAGGGTCGCCATACAGAGTGGTAGTGTCGGCTCCCATTGCGAGGCGGTGCAAGTAGAGCGGGGAGCGGCGCACCGCAGTATCGCCGGCCTCCATTGTGAGGCAGTTCAACTACAAATTTGTACAGTACTACGTGGCAGGCCGAGTCTCCATTGTGAGGCGTTGCAAGTAAAGAGGAATGTGACGCAGCACAGCTGGCCCGGCCTCCATTGTGAGGCGGTGCAAGTATAGTGGAGCGTGGAACGTGGAAGATGACCCAGCTTCGATTGTGAGGCAATACAAGTTCCAAGGGGTGCGACAAAGCACGGCAGCCTCGGCTTCCATTGTGAAGCGGTGCACCTCCAATGGGGTACGGGACAGCGTGGCAGACTTGGTCTCCATTGTGAGGCAGTGCAAGTGAAAGGGCGTGGCGCAGGGTGGCACATTGCAGCTGACCCCGCTTCGATTGTGAGGCAATACAAGTTCCAAGGGGTGCGGCACAGCGTGGCAGCCCCGGCGTCCATTGGGAGGCTGTCCACCTCCAATGGGGTACGGCACAGCGTGGCAGACTTGGTCTCCATTGTGAGGCAGTGCAACTGCAAAGGGCGTGGCGCAGGGTGGCGTCACTGGCCTCCATTGTGAGGCGGTGCAAGTAAAGAGGAATGTGGCGCAGCACAGCTGGCCGGGCCTCCATTGTGAGGCGGTGCAAGTACAGTGGAGCGTGGCACATGGCAGCTGACCCCGCTTCGATTGTGAGGCAATACAAGTTCCAAGGGGTGCGGCACAGCGTGGCCGCCCCGGCGTCCATTGGGAGGCTGTCCACCTCCAATGGCGTACGGCACAGCGTGGCAGACTGGGTCTCCATTGTGAGGCAGTGCAAGTGCAAAGGGCGTGGCGCAGGGTGGCGTCACCGGCCTCCATTGAGAGGCGGTGCAAGTGCAGAGGAATGAGGCACAGGACAGCTGGCCGGGCCTCCATTGTGAGGCGGTGCAAGTACAGTGGATCGTGGCACATGGCAGCTGACCCCGCTTCGATTGTGAGGCAATCCAAGTTGCAAGGGTCGCCACACGGAGTGGTAGTGTCGGCTCCCATTGCGAGGCGTTGCAAGTAGAGCGGGGAGCGGTGCACCGCAGTATTGCCGGCCTCCATTGTGAGGCAGTTCAACTACAAATTTGTACAGTACTACGTGGCAGGCCGAGTCTCCATTGTGAGGCGTTGCAAGTAAAGAGGAATGTGACGCAGCACAGCTGGCCCGGCCTCCATTGTGAGGCGGTGCAAGTACAGTGGAGAGTGGCACATGGCAGCTGACCCCGCTTCGATTGTGAGGCAATACAAGTTCCAAGGGGTGCGGCACAGCGTGGCCGCCCCGGCGTCCATTGGGAGGCTGTCCACCTCCAATGGGGTACGGCACAGCGTGGCAGACTTGGTCTCCATTGTGAGGCAGTGCAAGTGCAAAGGGCGTGGCGCAGGGTGGCGTCACCGGCCTCCATTGAGAGGAGGTGCAAGTGCAGAGGAATGAGGCACAGGACAGCTGGCCGGGCCTCCATTGTGAGGCGGTGCACGTACAGTGGAGCGTGGCACATGGCAGCTGACTCCGCTTCGATTGTGAGGCAATACAAGTTCCAAGGGTCGCCACACAGAGTGGCCGTGTCGTCTCCCATTGCGAGGCGGTGCAAGTAGAGCGGGGAGCGGCGCACCGCAGCATCCCCGGCCTCCATTGTGAGGCGTTGCAAGTACAGAGCAATGTGGCGCATCATAGCTGGCCCAGCATCCATTGTGAGGCTGTGCAAGTACAGTGGAGCGTTGTACAGTGCAGCTGACCCCGTTTCGATTGTGAGGCAATACAAGTTCCAAGGGGTGCGGCAAAGCGTGGCCGCCCCGGCGTCCATTGGGAGGCTGTCCACCTCCAATGGGGTACGGCACAGCGTGGCAGACTTGGTCTCCATTGTGAGGCAGTGCAAGTGCAAAGGGCGTGGCGCAGGGTGGCGTCACCGGCCTCCATTGTGAGGCGGTGCAAGTACAGTGGAGCGTGGCACATGGCACCTGACCCCGCTTCGATTGTGAGGCAATCCAAGTTCCAAGGGTCGCCATACAGAGTGGTAGTGTCGGCTCCCATTGCGAGGCGGTGCAAGTAGAGCGGGGAGCGGCGCACCGCAGTATCGCCGGCCTCCATTGTGAGGCAGTTCAACTACAAATTTGTACAGTACTACGTGGCAGGCCCAGTCTCCATTGTGAGGCTTTGCAAGTAAAGAGGAATGTGACGCAGCACAGCTGGCCCGGCCTCCATTGTGAGGCGGTGCAAGTATAGTGGAGCGTGGAACGTGGAAGATGACCCAGCTTCGATTGTGAGGCAATACAAGTTCCAAGGGGTGCGACAAAGCATGGCAGCCTCGGCTTCCATTGTGAAGCGGTGCACCTCCAATGGGGTACGGGACAGCGTGGCAGACTTGGTATCCATTGTGAGGCAGTGCAAGTGCAAAGGGCGTGGCGCAGGGTGGCGTCACTGGCCTCCATTGTGAGGCGGTGCAAGTTAAGAGGAATGTGGCGCATCATAGCTGGCCCAGCATCCATTTTGAGGCGGTGCAAGTACAGTGGAGCGTTGTACAGTGCAGCTGACCCCGCTTCGATTGTGAGGCAATACAAGTTCCAAGGGGTGCGGCACAGCGTGGCCGCCCCGGTGTCCATTGGAAGGCTGTCCACCTCCAATGGGGTACGGCACAGCGTGGCAGACTTGGTCTCCATTGTGAGGCAGTGCAAGTGCAAAGGGCGTGGCGCAGGGTGGCGTCACCGGCCTCCATTGTGAGGCGGTGCAAGTACAGTGGAGCGTGGCACATGGCAGCTGACCCTGCTTTGATTGTGAGGCAATACAAGTTCCAAGGGTCGCCATACAGAGTGGCAGTGTCGGCTCCCATTGCGAGGCGGTGCAAGTAGAGCGGGGAGCCGCCCACCGCGGCATCCCCGTCCTCCATTGTGAGGCGTTGCAAGTACAGAGCAATGTGGCGCAGCATAGCTGGCCCAGCATCCATTGTGAGGCGGTGCAAGTACAGTGGAGCGTGGCAAATGGCAGCTGACCCCGCTTCGATTGTGAGGCAATACAATTTCCATGCGGTGCAGTATTCGTGGTAGGCCCGGCTTCCAATGTGAAGCGGTGCACCTCCAATGGGTTACTGCACAGGTTACCATACTTGGTATTCATTGTGAGGCAGTGCAAGTGCAAAGGGCGTGGCACAGTTTGGCGTCGCCAGCCTCCATTGTGAGGCCGTGCCAATACAGCGGAGAACAGTGCAGCACGGCAGGCCGGGCCTCCATTGTGAGGCTGTGCAAGTACAGAGGAATGAGGCACAGGACAGCTGGCCCAGCATCCATTGTGAGGCGTTGCAAGTACAGAGCAATGTGGCGCAGCATAGCTGGCCCAGCATCCATTGTGAGGCGGTGCAAGTACAGTGGAGCGTGGCACATTGCAGCTGACCCCGCTAAGATTGTGAGGCAATACAAGTTCCAAGGGGTGCGGCACAGCGTGGCCGCCCCGGCGTCCATTGGGAGGCTGTCCACCTCCAATGGGGTACGGCACAGCGTGGCAGACTTGGTCTCCATTGTGAGGCAGTGCAAGTGCAAAGGGCGTGGCGCAGGGTGGCGTCACGGGCCTCCATTGTGAGGCGGTGCAAGTACAGTGGAGCGTGGCACATGGCAGCTGACCCCGCTTCGATTGTGAGGCAATAAAAGTTCCAAGGGGTGCGGTATTTGTGGCAGGGTTGGCTTCCATTGTGAAGCGGTGCACCTCCAATGGGGTACGGGACAGCGTGGCAGACTTGGTCTCCATTGTGAGGCAGTGCAAGTGCAAAGGGCGTGGCGCAGGGTGGCGTCACGGGCCTCCATTGTGAGGCGGTGCACGTACAGTGGAGCGTGGCACATGGCAGCAGACCCCGCTTCGATTGTGAGGCAATACAAGTTCCAAGCGGTGCGGTATTTGTGGCAGGGTTGGCTTCCATTGTGAAGTGGTGCACCTCCATTGGGGTACAGGACAGCGTGGCAGACTTGGTCTCCATTGTGAGGCAGTGCAAGTGCAAAGGGCGTGGCGCAGGGTGGCGTCGCCGGCCTCCATTGTGAAGCGGTGCAAGTACAGTGGAGAGTGGCACATGGCAGCTGACCCCGCTTCGATTGTGAGGCAATACAATTTCCAAGCGGTGCAGTATTCGTGGTAGGCCCAGTTTCCATTGTGAAGCGGTGCACCTCCAATGGGTTACGGCACAGGGTACCAGACTTGGTATCCATTGTGAGGCAGTGCAAGTGCAAAGGGCGTGGCACAGGGTGGCGTCGCCGGCCTCCATTGTGAGGCGGTGCAAGTACAGTGGAGCGTGGCACATTGCAGCTGACCCCGCTTCGATTGTAAGGCAATACAAGTTCCAAGGGGTGGGCACAGCGTGGCCGCCCCGGCGTCCATTGGGAGGCTGTCCACATCCAATGGGGTACGGCACAGCGTGGCAGACTTGGTCTCCATTGTGAGGCACTGAAAGTGCAAAGGGCGTGGCGCAGGATGGCGTCACCGGCCTCCATTGTGAGGTGGTGCAAGTGCAGAGGAATGAGGCAAAGGACAGCTGGCCGGGCCTCCATTGTGAGGCGGTGCAAGTACAGTGGATCGTGGCACATGGCAGCTGACCCCGCTTCGATTGTGAGGCAATCCAAGTTGCAAGGGTCGCCACACGGAGTGGTAGTGTCGGCTCCCATTGCGAGGCGGTGCAAGTAGAGCGGGGAGCGGCGCACCGCAGTATCGCCGGCCTCCATTGTGAGGCAGTTCAACTACAAATTTGTACAGTACTACGTGGCAGGCCGAGTCTCCATTGTGAGGCGTTGCAAGTAAAGAGGAATGTGACGCAGCACAGCTGGCCCGGCCTCCATTGTGAGGCGGTGCAAGTATAGTGGAGCGTGGAACGTGGAAGATGACCCAGCTTCGATTGTGAGGCAATACAAGTTCCAAGGGGTGCGACAAAGCATGGCAGCCTCGGCTTCCATTGTGAAGCGGTGCACCTCCAATGGGGTACGGGACAGCGTGGCAGACTTGGTCTCCATTGTGAGGCAGTGCAAGTGAAAGGGCGTGGCGCAGGGTGGCACATTGCAGCTGACCCCGCTTCGATTGTGAGGCAATACAAGTTCCAAGGGGTGCGGCACAGCGTGGCAGCCCCGGCGTCCATTGGGAGGCTGTCCACCTCCAATGGGGTACGGCACAGCGTGGCAGACTTGGTCTCCATTGTGAGGCAGTGCAACTGCAAAGGGCGTGGCGCAGGGTGGCGTCACTGGCCTCCATTGTGAGGCGGTGCAAGTAAAGAGGAATGTGGCGCAGCACAGCTGGCCGTGCCTCCATTGTGAGGCGGTGCAAGTACAGTGGAGAGTGGCACATGGCAGCTGACCCCGCTTCGATTGTGAGGCAATACAAGTTCCAAGGGGTGCGGCACAGCGTGGCCGCCCCGGCGTCCATTGGGAGGCTGTCCACCTCCAATGGCGTACGGCACAGCGTGGCAGACTTGGTCTCCATTGTGAGGTAGTGCAAGTGCAAAGGGCGTGGCGCAGGGTGGCGTCACCAGCCTCCATTGTGAGTCGGGGCAAGTGCAGAGGAATGAGGCACAGGACAGCTGGCCGGGCCTCCATTGTGAGGCGGTGCAAGTACAGTGGAGCGTGGCACATGGCAGCTGACCCCGCTTCGATTGTGAGGCACTACAAGTTCCAAGGGTCGCCACACGGAGTGGTAGTGTCGGCTCCCATTGCGAGGCGTTGCAAGTAGAGCGGGGAGCGGTGCACCGCAGTATTCGCCGGCCTCCATTGTGAGGCAGTTCAACTACAAATTTGTACAGTACTACGTGGCAGGCCGAGTCTCCATTGTGAGGCGTTGCAAGTAAAGAGGAATGTGACGCAGCACAGCTGGCCCGGCCTCCATTGTGAGGCGGTGCAAGTACAGTGGACAGTGGCACATGGCAGCTGACCCCGCTTCGATTGTGAGGCAATACAAGTTCCAAGGGGTGCGGCACAGCGTGGCAGCCCCGGCGTCCATTGGGACGCTGTCCACCTCCAATGGGGTACGGCACAGCGTGGCAGACTTGGTCTCCATTGTGAGGCAGTGCAAGTGCAAAGGGCGTGGCGCAGGGTGGCGTCACCGGCCTCCATTGAGAGGAGGTGCAAGTGCAGAGGAATGAGGCACAGGACAGCTGGCCGGGCCTCCATTGTGAGGCGGTGCACGTACAGTGGAGCGTGGCACATGGCAGCTGACTCCGCTTCGATTGTGAGGCAATACAAGTTCCAAGGGTCGCCACACAGAGTGGCCGTGTCGTCTCCCATTGCGAGGCGGTGCAAGTAGAGCGGGGAGCGGCGCACCGCAGCATCCCCGGCCTCCATTGTGAGGCGTTGCAAGTACAGAGCAATGTGGCGCATCATAGCTGGCCCAGCATCCATTGTGAGGCTGTGCAAGTACAGTGGAGCGTTGTACAGTGCAGCTGACCCCGTTTCGATTGTGAGGCAATACAAGTTCCAAGGGGTGCGGCAAAGCGTGGCCGCCCCGGCGTCCATTGGGAGGCTGTCCACCTCCAATGGGGTACGGCACAGCATGGCAGACTTGGTCTCCATTGTGAGGCAGTGCAAGTGCAAAGGGCGTGGCGCAGGGTGGCGTCACCGGCCTCCATTGTGAGGCGGTGCAAGTACAGTGGAGCGTGGCACATGGCAGCTGACCCCGCTTCGATTGTGAGGCAATCCAAGTTCCAAGGGTCGCCATACAGAGTGGTAGTGTCGGCTCCCATTGCGAGGCGGTGCAAGTAGAGCGGGGAGCGGCGCACCGCAGTATCGCCGGCCTCCATTGTGAGGCAGTTCAACTACAAATTTGTACAGTACTACGTGGCAGGCCCAGTCTCCATTGTGAGGCTTTGCAAGTAAAGAGGAATGTGACGCAGCACAGCTGGCCCGGCCTCCATTGTGAGGCGGTGCAAGTATAGTGGAGCGTGGAACGTGGAAGATGACCCAGCTTCGATTGTGAGGCAATACAAGTTCCAAGGGGTGCGACAAAGCACGGCAGCCTCGGCTTCCATTGTGAAGCGGTGCACCTCCAATGGGGTACGGGACAGCGTGGCAGACTTGGTCTCCATTGTGAGGCAGTGCAAGTGCAAAGGGCGTGGCGCAGGGTGGCGTCGCCGGCCTCCATTGTGAGGCGGTGCAAGTTAAGAGGAATGTGGCGCATCATAGCTGGCCCAGCATCCATTTTGAGGCGGTGCAAGTACAGTGGAGCGTTGTACAGTGCAGCTGACCCCGCTTCGATTGTGAGGCAATACAAGTTCCAAGGGGTGCGGCACAGCGTGGCCGCCCCGGCGTCCATTGGAAGGCTGTCCACCTCCAATGGGGTACGGCACAGCGTGGCAGACTTGGTCTCCATTGTGAGGCAGTGCAAGTGCAAAGGGCGTGGCGCAGGGTGGCGTCACCGGCCTCCATTGTGAGGCGGTGCAAGTACAGTGGAGCGTGGCACATGGCAGCTGACCCTGCTTTGATTGTGAGGCAATACAAGTTCCAAGGGTCGCCATACAGAGTGGCAGTGTCGGCTCCCATTGCGAGGCGGTGCAAGTAGAGCGGGGAGCCGCCCACCGCGGCATCCCCGTCCTCCATTGTGAGGCGTTGCAAGTACAGAGCAATGTGGCGCAGCATAGCTGGCCCAGCATCCATTGTGAGGCGGTGCAAGTACAGTGGAGCGTGGCACATTGCAGCTGACCCCGCTTCGATTGTGAGGCAATACAAGTTCCAAGGGGTGCGGCACAGCG
This sequence comes from Balearica regulorum gibbericeps, assembly GCF_011004875.1. NCBI lineage: Eukaryota > Metazoa > Chordata > Aves > Gruiformes > Gruidae > Balearica > Balearica regulorum. Next base: position 21,749 of record NW_022679083.1, on the reverse strand, counting down.
TGGCCGCCCCGGCGTCCATTGGGAGGCTGTCCACCTCCAATGGGGTACGGCACAGCGTGGCAGACTTGGTCTCCATTGTGAGGCAGTGCAAGTGCAAAGGGCGTGGCGCAGGGTGGCGTCACCGGCCTCCATTGAGAGACGGTGCAAGTGCAGAGGAAGGAGGCACAGGACAGGTGGCCAGGCCTCCATTGTGAGGCGGTGCACGTATAGTGGAGCGTGGCACATGGCAGCTGACTCCGCTTCGATTGTGAGGCAATCCAAGTTCCAAGGGTCGCCACACGGAGTGGTAGTGTCGGCTCCCATTGCGAGGCGGTGCAAGTAGAGCGGGGAGCGGCGCACCGCAGCATCCCCGGCCTCCATTGTGAGGCGTTGCAAGTACAGAGCAATGTGGCGCAGCATAGCTGGCCCAGCATCCATTGTGAGGCGGTGCAAGTACAGTGGAGCGTGGCACATTGCAGCTGACCCCGCTAAGATTGTGAGGCAATACAAGTTCCAAGGGGTGCGGCACAGCGTGGCCGCCCCGGCGTCCATTGGGAGGCTGTCCACCTCCAATGGGGTACGGCACAGCGTGGCAGACTTGGTCTCCTTTGTGAGGCAGTGCAAGTGCAAAGGGCGTGGCGCAGGGTGGCGTCACGGGCCTCCATTGTGAGGCGGTGCAAGTACAGTGGAGCGTGGCACATGGCAGCTGACCCCGCTTCGATTGTGAGGCAATAAAAGTTCCAAGGGGTGCGGTATTTGTGGCAGGGTTGGCTTCCATTGTGAAGCGGTGCACCTCCAATGGGGTACGGGACAGCGTGGCAGACTTGGTCTCCATTGTGAGGCAGTGCAAGTGCAAAGGGCGTGGCGCAGGGTGGCGTCACGGGCCTCCATTGTGAGGCGGTGCACGTACAGTGCAGCGTGGCACATGGCAGCTGACCCCGCTTCGATTGTGAGGCAATACAAGTTCCAAGCGGTGCGGTATTTGTGGCAGGGTTGGCTTCCATTGTGAAGCTGGTGCACCTCCAATGGGGTACAGGGACAGCGTAGGCAGACTTGGTCTCCATTGTGAGGCAGTGCAAGTGCAAAGGGCGTGGCGCAGGGTGGCGTCGCCGGCCTCCATTGTGAAGGCAGTGCAACTACAGTGGAGAGTGGCACATGGCAGCTGACCCCGCTTCGATTGTGAGGCAATACAATTTCCAAGCGGTGCAGTATTCGTGGTAGGCCCAGTTTCCATTGGGAAGCGGTGCACCTCCAATGGGTTACGGCACAGGGTACCAGACTTGGTATCCATTGTGAGGCAGTGCAAGTGCAAAGGGCGTGGCACAGGGTGGCGTCGCCGGCCTCCATTGTGAGGCGGTGCAAGTACAGTGGAGCGTGGCACATTGCAGCTGACCCCGCTTCGATTGTAAGGCAATACAAGTTCCAAGGGGTGGGCACAGCGTGGCCGCCCCAGCGTCCATTGGGAGGCTGTCCACCTCCAATGGGGTACGGCACAGCGTGGCAGACTTGGTCTCCATTGTGAGGCACTGAAAGTGCAAAGGGCGTGGCGCAGGATGGCGTCGCCGGCCTCCATTGTGAGGTGGTGCAAGTGCAGAGGAATGAGGCAAAGGACAGCTGGCCGGGCCTCCATTGTGAGGCGGTGCAAGTACAGTGGATCGTGGCACATGGCAGCTGACCCCGCTTCAATTGTGAGGCAATCCAAGTTGCAAGGGTCGCCACACGGAGTGGTAGTGTCGGCTCCCATTGCGAGGCGGTGCAAGTAGAGCGGGGAGCGGCGCACCGCAGTATCGCCGGCCTCCATTGTGAGGCAGTTCAACTACAAATTTGTACAGTACTACGTGGCAGGCCGAGTCTCCATTGTGAGGCGTTGCAAGTAAAGAGGAATGTGACGCAGCACAGCTGGCCCGGCCTCCATTGTGAGGCGGTGCAAGTATAGTGGAGCGTGGAACGTGGAAGACGACCCAGCTTCGATTGTGAGGCAATACAAGTTCCAAGGGGTGCGACAAAGCATGGCAGCCTCGGCTTCCATTGTGAAGCGGTGCACCTCCAATGGGGTACGGGACAGCGTGGCAGACTTGGTCTCCATTGTGAGGCAGTGCAAGTGAAAGGGCGTGGCGCAGGGTGGCACATTGCAGCTGACCCCGCTTCGATTGTGAGGCAATACAAGTTCCAAGGGGTGTGGCACAGCGTGGCAGCCCCGGCGTCCATTGGGAGGCTGTCCACCTCCAATGGGGTACGGCACAGCGTGGCAGACTTGGTCTCCATTGTGAGGCAGTGCAAGTGCAAAGGGCGTGGCGCAGGGTGGCGTCACTGGCCTCCATTGTGAGGCGGTGCAAGTAAAGAGGAATGTGGCGCAGCACAGCTGGCCGGGCCTCCATTGTGAGGCGGTGCAAGTACAGTGGAGCGTGGCACATGGCAGCTGACCCCGCTTCGATTGTGAGGCAATACAAGTTCCAAGGGGTGCGGCACAGCGTGGCCGCCCCGGCGTCCATTGGGAGGCTGTCCACCTCCAATGGGGTACGGCACAGCGTGGCAGACTGGGTCTCCATTGTGAGGCAGTGCAAGTGCAAAGGGCGTGGCGCAGGGTGGCGTCACCGGCCTCCATTGTGAGGCGGTGCAAGTGCAGAGGAATGAGGCACAGGACAGCTGGCCGGGCCTCCATTGTGAGGCGGTGCAAGTACAGTGGATCGTGGCACATGGCAGCTGACCCCGCTTCGATTCTGAGGCAATCCAAGTTGCAAGGGTCGCCACACGGAGTGGTAGTGTCGGCTCCCATTGCGAGGCGTTGCAAGTAGAGCGGGGAGCGGTGCACCGCAGTATTGCCGGCCTCCATTGTGAGGCAGTTCAACTACAAATTTGTACAGTACTACGTGGCAGGCCGAGTCTCCATTGTGAGGCGTTGCAAGTAAAGAGGAATGTGGCGCAGCACAGCTGGCCGGGCCTCCATTGTGAGGCGGTGCAAGTACAGTGGAGAGTGGCACATGGCAGCTGACCCCGCTTCGATTGTGAGGCAATACAAGTTCCAAGGGGTGCGGCACAGCGTGGCCGCCCCGGCGTCCATTGGGAGGCTGTCCACCTCCAATGGGGTACGGCACAGCGTGGCAGACTGGGTCTCCATTGTGAGGCAGTGCAAGTGCAAAGGGCGTGGCGCAGGGTGGCGTCACCGGCCTCCATTGAGAGGCGGTGCAAGTGCAGAGGAATGAGGCACAGGACAGCTGGCCGGGCCTCCATTGTGAGGCGGTGCACGTACAGTGGAGCGTGGCACATGGCAGCTGACTCCGCTTCGATTGTGAGGCAATACAAGTTCCAAGGGTCGCCACACAGAGTGGCCGTGTCGTCTCCCATTGCGAGGCGGTGCAAGTAGAGCGGGGAGCGGCGCACCGCAGCATCCCCGGCCTCCATTGTGAGGCGTTGCAAGTACAGAGCAATGTGGCGCATCATAGCTGGCCCAGCATCCATTGTGAGGCTGTGCAAGTACAGTGGAGCGTTGTACAGTGCAGCTGACCCCGCTTCGATTGTGAGGCAATACAAGTTCCAAGGGGTGCGGCAAAGCATGGCCGCCCCGGCGTCCATTGGGAGGCTGTCCACCTCCAATGGGGTACGGCACAGCATGGCAGACTTGGTCTCCATTGTGAGGCAGTGCAAGTGCAAAGGGTGTGGCGCAGGGTGGCGTCACCGGCCTCCATTGAGAGGCGGTGCAAGTGCAGAGGAATGAGGCACAGGACAGCTGGCCGGGCCTCCATTGTGAGGCGGTGCAAGTACAGTGGATCGTGGCACATGGCAGCTGACCCCGCTTCGATTGTGAGGCAATCCAAGTTGCAAGGGTCGCCACACGGAGTGGTAGTGTCGGCTCCCATTGCGAGGCGTTGCAAGTAGAGCGGGGAGCGGTGCACCGCAGTATTGCCGGCCTCCATTGTGAGGCAGTTCAACTACAAATTTGTACAGTACTACGTGGCAGGCCGAGTCTCCATTGTGAGGCGTTGCAAGTAAAGAGGAATGTGACGCAGCACAGCTGGCCCGGCCTCCATTGTGAGGCGGTGCAAGTACAGTGGAGCGTGGCACATGGCAGCTGACCCCGCTTCGATTGTGAGGCAATACAAGTTCCAAGGGGTGCGGCACAGCGTGGCCGCCCCGGCGTCCATTGGGAGGCTGTCCACCTCCAATGGGGTACGGCACAGCGTGGCAGACTTGGTCTCCATTGTGAGGCAGTGCAAGTGCAAAGGGCGTGGCGCAGGGTGGCGTCACCGGCCTCCATTGAGAGGCGGTGCAAGTGCAGAGGAATGAGGCACAGGACAGCTGGCCGGGCCTCCATTGTGAGGCGGTGCACGTACAGTGGAGCGTGGCACATGGCAGCTGACTCCGCTTCGATTGTGAGGCAATACAAGTTCCAAGGCTCGCCACACAGAGTGGCCGTGTCGTCTCCCATTGCGAGGCGGTGCAAGTAGAGCGGGGAGCGGCGCACCGCAGCATCCCCGGCCTCCATTGTGAGGCGTTGCAAGTACAGAGCAATGTGGCGCATCATAGCTGGCCCAGCATCCATTGTGAGGCTGTGCAAGTACAGTGGAGCGTTGTACAGTGCAGCTGACCCCGCTTCGATTGTGAGGCAATACAAGTTCCAAGGGGTGCGGCAAAGCATGGCCGCCCCGGCGTCCATTGGGAGGCTGTCCACCTCCAATGGGGTACGGCACAGCATGGCAGACTTGGTCTCCATTGTGAGGCAGTGCAAGTGCAAAGGGTGTGGCGCAGGGTGGCGTCACCGGCCTCCATTGTGAGGCGGTGCAAGTACAGTGGAGCGTGGCACATGGCAGCTGACCCCGCTTCGATTGTGAGGCAATCCAAGTTCCAAGGGTCGCCATACAGAGTGGCAGTGTCGGCTCCCATTGCGAGGCGGTGCAAGTAGAGCGGGGAGCCGCGCACCGCAGTATCGCCGGCCTCCATTGTGAGGCAGTTGAACTACAAATTTGTACAGTACTACGTGGCAGGCCCAGTCTCCATTGTGAGGCGTTGCAAGTAAAGAGGAATGTGACGCAGCACAGCTGGCCCGGCCTCCATTGTGAGGCGGTGCAAGTATAGTGGAGCGTGGAACGTGGAAGATGACCCCGCTTCGATTGTGAGGCAATACAAGTTCCAAGGGGTGCGACAAAGCATGGCAGCCTCGGCTTCCATTGTGAAGCGGTGCACCTCCAATGGGGTACGGGACAGCGTGGCAGACTTGGTATCCATTGTGAGGCAGTGCAAGTGCAAAGGGCGTGGCGCAGGGTGGCGTCACTGGCCTCCATTGTGAGGCGGTGCAAGTTAAGAGGAATGTGGCGCATCATAGCTGGCCCAGCATCCATTTTGAGGCGGTGCAAGTACAGTGGAGCGTTGTACAGTGCAGCTGACCCCGCTTCGATTGTGAGGCAATACAAGTTCCAAGGGGTGCGGCACAGCGTGGCCGCCCCGGTGTCCATTGGAAGGCTGTCCACCTCCAATGGGGTACGGCACAGCGTGGCAGACTTGGTCTCCATTGTGAGGCAGTGCAAGTGCAAAGGGCGTGGCGCAGGGTGGCGTCACCGGCCTCCATTGAGAGGCGGTGCAAGTACAGTGGAGCGTGGCACATGGCAGCTGACCCTGCTTTGATTGTGAGGCAATACAAGTTCCAAGGGTCGCCATACAGAGTGGCACTGTCGGCTCCCATTGCGAGGCGGTGCAAGTAGAGCGGGGAGCCGCGCACCGCAGCATCCCCGGCCTCCATTGTGAGGCGTTGCAAGTACAGAGCAATGTGGCGCAGCATAGCTGGCCCAGCATCCATTTTGAGGCGGTGCAAGTACAGTGGAGCGTGGCACATTGCAGCTGACCCCGCTTCGATTGTGAGGCAATACAAGTTCCAAGGGGTGCGGCACAGCGTGTCCGCCCCGGCGTCCATTGGGAGGCTGTCCACCTCCAATGGGGTACGGCACAGCGTGGCAGACTTGGTCTCCATTGTGAGGCAGTGCAAGTGCAAAGGGCGTGGCGCAGGGTGGCGTCACCGGCCTCCATTGTGAGGCGGTGCAAGTACAGTGAAGAGTGGCACATGGCAGCTGACCCCGCTTCGATTGTGAGGCAATACAATTTCCAAGCGGTGCAGTATTCGTGGCAGGGTTGGCTTCCATTGTGAAGCGGTGCACCTCCAATGGGTTACGGCACAGGGTACCAGACTTGGTATTCATTGTGAGGCAGTGCAAGAGCAAAGGGCGTGGCGCAGGGTGGCGTCGCCGGCCTCCATTGTGAGGCAGTGCAAATACAGCGGAGAACAGTGCAGCACGGCTGGCCGGGCCTCCATTGTGAGGCGGTGCAAGTGCAGAGGAATGAGGCACAGGACAGCTGGCCGGGCCTCCATTATGAGGCGGTGCACGTACAGTGGAGCGTGGCACATGGCAGCTGACCCCGCTTCGATTGTGAGGCAATACAAGTTCCAAGGGTTGCCACACAGAGTGGCAGTGTCGGCGCACATTGCGAGGCAGTGCAAGTAGAGCGGGGAGCGGCGCACCACAGCATCCCCGGCCTCCGTTGTGAAGCGGTGCACCTCCAATGGGGTACGGGACAGCGTGGCAGACTTGGTCTCCATTGTGAGGCAGTGCAAGTGCAAAGGGCATGGCGCAGGGTGGCACATTGCAGCTGATCCCGCTTCGATTGTGAGGCAATACAAGTTCCAAAGGTCGCCACACAGAGTGGCACTGTCGGCTCCCATTGCGAGGCGGTGCAAGTAGAGCGGGGAGCGGCGCACCGCAGCATCCCCGGCCTCCATTGTGAGGCGGTTCAACTACAAATTTGTACAGCACTACGTGGAGGCCCAGTCTCCATTGTGAGGCGTTGCAAGTACAGAGCAATGTGGCGCAGCATAGCTGGCCCAGCATCCATTGTGAGGCGGTGCAAGTACAGTGGAGCGTGGCACATTGCAGCTGACCCCGCTTCGATTGTGAGGCAATACAAGTTCCAAGGGGTGCGGCACAGCGTGGCAGCCCCGGCGTCCATTGGGAGGCTGTCCACCTCCAATGGGGTACGGCACAGCGTGGCAGACTTGGTCTCCATTGTGAGGCAGTGCAAGTGCAAAGGGCGTGGCGCAGGGTGGCGTCACCGGCCTCCATTGTGAGGCGGTGCAAGTGCAGAGGAATGAGGCAAAGGACAGCTGGCCGTGCCTCCATTGTGAGGCGGTGCAAGTACAGTGGAGCGTGGCACATGGCAGCTGACCCCGCTTCGATTGTGAGGCAATACAAGTTCCAAGGGGTGCGGCACAGCGTGCCTGCCCCGGCGGCCATTGGGAGGCTGTCCACCTCCAATGGCGTACGGCACAGCGTGGCAGACTGGGTCTCCATTGTGAGGCAGTGCAAGTGCAAAGGGCGTGGCGCAGGATGGCGTCGCCGGCCTCCATTGTGAGGCGGTGCAAGTGCAGAGGAATGAGGCAAAGGACAGCTGGCCGGGCCTCCATTGTGAGGCGGTGCAAGTACAGTGGATCGTGGCACATGGCAGCTGAACCCGCTTCGATTCTGAGGCAATCCAAGTTGCAAGGGTCGCCACACGGAGTGGTAGTGTCGGCTCCCATTGCGAGGCGGTGCAAGTAGAGCGGGGAGCGGCGCACCGCAGTATCGCCGGCCTCCATTGTGAGGCAGTTGAACTACAAATTTGTACAGTAACTACGTGGCAGGCCCAGTCTCCATTGTGAGGCGTTGCAAGTAAAGAGGAATGTGACGCAGCACAGCTGGCCCGGCCTCCATTGTGAGGCGGTGCAAGTATAGTGGAGCGTGGAACGTGGAAGATGACCCAGCTTCGATTGTGAGGCAATACAAGTTCCAAGGGGTGCGACAAAGCACGGCAGCCTCGGCTTCCATTGTGAAGCGGTGCACCTCCAATGGGGTACGGGACAGCGTGGCAGACTTGGTCTCCATTGTGAGGCAGTGCAAGTGCAAAGGGCGTGGCGCAGGGTGGCACATTGCAGCTGACCCCGCTTCGATTGTGAGGCAATACAAGTTCCAAGGGGTGCGGCACAGCGTGGCCGCCCCGGCGTCCATTGGGAGGCTGTCCACCTCCAATGGGGTACGGCACAGCGTGGCAGACTTGGTCTCCATTGTGAGGCAGTGCAAGTGCAAAGGGCGTGGCGCAGGGTGGCGTCACCGGCCTCCATTGTGAAGCGGTGCAAGTGCAGAGGAATGAGGCACAGGACAGCTGGCCGGGCCTCCATTGTGAGGCGGTGCACGTACAGTGGAGCGTGGCACATGGCAGCTGACTCCGCTTCGATTGTGAGGCAATACAAGTTCCAAGGGTCGCCACACAGAGTGGCCGTGTCGTCTCCCATTGCGAGGCGGTGCAAGTAGAGTGGGGAGCGGCGCACCGCAGCATCCCCGGCCTCCATTGTGAGGCGTTGCAAGTACAGAGCAATGTGGCGCACCATAGCTGGCCCAGCATCCATTGTGAGGCTGTGCAAGTACAGTGGAGCGTTGTACAGTGCAGCTGACCCCGCTTCGATTGTGAGGCAATACAAGTTCCAAGGGGTGCGGCACAGCGTGGCCGCCCCGGCGTCCATTGGGAGGCTGTCCACCTCCAATGGGGTACGGCACAGCGTGGCAGACTTGGTCTCCATTGTGAGGCAGTGCAAGTGCAAAGGGTGTGGCGCAGGGTGGCGTCACCGGCCTCCATTGTGAGGCGGTGCAAGTACAGTGGAGCGTGGCACAGGGTGGCGTCGCCGGCCTCCATTGTGAGGCGGTGCACGTACAGTGGAGCGTGGCACATGGCAGCTGACCCCGCTTCGATTGTGAGGCAATACAATTTCCATGCGGTGCAGTATTCGTGGTAGGCCCGGCTTCCAATGTGAAGCGGTGCACCTCCAATGGGTTACGGCACAGGGTACCATACTTGGTATTCATTGTGAGGCAGTGAAAGTGCAAAGGGCGTGGCACAGTTTGGCGTCGCCAGCCTCCATTGTGAGGCGGTGCCCATACAGCGGAGAACAGTGCAGTACGGCTGGCCGGGCCTCCATTGTGAGGCGGTGCAAGTACAGAGGAATGAGGCACAGGACAGCTGGCCGGGCCTGCATTGTGAGGCGGTGCACGTTCAGTGGAGCGTGGCACATGGCAGCTGACCCCGCTTCGATTGTGAGGCAATACAAGTTCCAAGCGGTGCGGTATTTGTGGCAGGGTTGGCTTCCATTGTGAAGCGGTGCACCTCCAATGGGGTACGGGACAGCGTAGAAGACTTGGTCTCCATTGTGAGGCAGTGAAAGTGCAAAGGGCGTGGCGCAGGGTGGCGTCACTGGCCTCCATTGTGAGGCGGTGCAAGTTAAGAGGAATGTGGCGCATCATAGCTGGCCCAGCATCCATTGTGAGGCGGTGCAAGTACAGTGGAGCGTTGTACAGTGCAGCTGACCCCGCTTCGATTGTGAGGCAATACAAGTTCCAAGGGGTGCGGCACAGCGTGGCCGCCCCAGTGTCCATTGGGAGGCTGTCCACCTCCAATGGCGTACGGCACAGCGTGGCAGACTTGGTCTCCATTGTGAGGCAGTGCAAGTGCAAAGGGCGTGGCGCAGGGTGGCGTCACCGGCCTCCATTGTGAGGCGGTGCAAGTACAGTGGAGCGTGGCACATTGCAGCTGACCCTGCTTTGATTGTGAGGCAATACAAGTTCCAAGGGTCGCCATACAGAGTGGCAGTGTCGGCTCCCATTGCGAGGCGGTGCAAGTAGAGCGGGGAGCCGCGCACCGCAGCATCCCCGGCCTCCATTGTGAGGCGTTGCAAGTAGAGAGCAATGTGGCGCAGCATAGCTGGCCCAGCATCCATTTTGAGGCGGTGCAAGTACAGTGGAGCGTGGCACATTGCAGCTGACCCCGCTTCGATTGTGAGGCAATACAAGTTCCAAGGGGTGCGGCACAGCGTGTCCGCCCCGGCGTCCATTGGGAGGCTGTCCACCTCCAATGGGGTACGGCACAGCGTGGCAGACTTGGTCTCCATTGTGAGGCAGTGCAAGTGCAAAGGGCGTGGCGCAGGGTGGCGTCACCGGCCTCCATTGTGAGGCGGTGCAAGTACAGTGGAGCGTGGCACATGGCAGCTCACCCCGCTTCGATTGTGAGGCAATACAAGTTCCAAGCGGTGCGGTATTTGTGGCAGGGTTGGCTTCCATTGTGAAGCGGTGCACTTCCAATGGGGTACGGGACAGCGTAGAAGACTTGGTCTCCACTGTGAGGCAGTGCAAGTGCAAAGGGCGTGGCGCAGGGTGGCGTCGCCGGCCTCCATTGTGAAGCGGTGCAAGTACAGTGGAGAGTGGCACATGGCAGCTGACCCCGCTTCGATTGTGAGGCAATACATTTTCCAAGCGGTGCAGTATTCGTGGTAGGCCCGGCTTCCATTGTGAAGCGGTGCACCTCCAATGGGTTACGGCACAGGGTACCAGACTTGGTCTCCATTGTGAGGCAGTGCAAGAGCAAAGGGCGTGGCGCAGGGTGGCGTCGCCGGCCTCCATTGTGAGGCAGTGCAAATACAGCGGAGAACAGTGCAGCACGGCTGGCCGGGCCTCCATTGTGAGGCGGTGCAAGTGCAGAGGAATGAGGCACAGGACAGCTGGCCGGGCCTCCATTGTGAGGCAGTGCACGCACAGTGCAACATGGCACATGGCAGCTGACCCCGCTTCGATTGTGAGGCAATACAAGTTCCAAGGGTTACCACACAGAGTGGCAGTATCGGCTCCCATTGCGAGGCAGTGCAAGTAGAGCGGGGAGCGGAGCAACGCAGCATCCCCGGCCTCCATTGTGAAGCGGTGCACCTCCAATGGGGTACGGGACAGCGTGGCAGACTTGGTGTCCATTGTGAGGCAGTGCAAGTGCAAAGGGCATGGCGCAGGGTGGCACATTGCAGCTGATCCCGCTTCGATTGTGAGGCAATACAAGTTCCAAAGGTCGCCACACAGAGTGGCACTGTCGGCTCCCATTGCGAAGCGGTGCAAGTAGAGCGGGGAGCGGCGCACCGCAGCATCCCCGGCCTCCATTGTGAGGCGGTTCAACTACAAATTTGTACAGCACTACGTGGAGGCCCAGTCTCCATTGTGAGGCGTTGCAAGTACAGAGCAATGTGGCGCAGCATAGCTGGCCCAGCATCCATTGTGAGGCGGTGCAAGTACAGTGGAGCGTGGCACATTGCAGCTGACCCCGCTTCGATTGTGAGGCAATACAAGTTCCAAGCGGTGCAGCACAGCGTGGCCGCCCCGGCGTCCATTGGGAGGCTGTCCACCTCCAATGGGGTACGGCACAGCGTGGCAGACTTGGTCTCCATTGTGAGGCAGTGCAAGTGCAAAGGGCGTGGCGCAGGGTGGCGTCACGGGCCTCCATTGTGAGGCGGTGCAAGTACAGTGGAGCGTGGCACATGGCAGCTGACCCCGCTTCGATTGTGAGGCAATACAAGTTCCAAGCGGTGCGGTATTTGTGGCAGGGTTGGCTTCCATTGTGAAGCGGTGCACCTCCAATGGGGTACGGGACAGCGTAGAAGACTTGGTCTCCATTGTGAGGCAGTGCAAGTGCAAAGGGCGTGGCGCAGGGTGGCGTCGCCGGCCTCCATTGTGAAGCGGTGCAAGTACAGTGGAGCGTGGCACATGGCAGCTGACCCCGCTTCGATTGTGAGGCAATACAAGTTCCAAGCGGTGCAGTATTCGTGGTAGGCCCAGTTTCCATTGTGAAGCGGTGCACCTCCAATGGGTTACGGCACAGGGTACCAGACTTGGTATCCATTGTGAGGCAGTGCAAGTGCAAAGGGCGTGGCACAGGGTGGCGTCGCCGGCCTCCACTGTGAGGCGGTGCAAGTACAGTGGAGCGTGGCACATTGCAGCTGACCCCGCTTCGATTGTGAGGCAATACAAGTTCCAAGGGGTGCGGCACAGCGTGGCCGCCCCAGCGTCCATTGGAAGGCTGTCCACCTCCAATGGGGTACGGCACAGCGTGGCAGACTTGGTCTCCATTGTGAGGCAGTGCAAGTGCAAAGGGCGTGGCGCAGGGTGGCGTCACGGGCCTCCATTGTGAGGCGGTGCAAGTACAGTGGAGCATGGCACATGGCAGCTGACCCCGCTTCGATTGTGAGGCAATACAAGTTCCAAGCGGTGCGGTATTTGTGGCAGGGTTGGCTTCCATTGTGAAGCGGTGCACCTCCAATGGGGTACGGGACAGCGTGGCAGACTTGGTCTCCATTGTGAGGCAGTGCAAGTGCAAAGGGCGTGGCGCAGGGTGGCGTCACCGGCCTCCATTGTGAGGCGGTGCAAGTACAGTGGAGCGTGGCACATTGCAGCTGACCCCGCTTCGATTGTGAGGCAATACAAGTTCCAAGGAGACTTGGTCTCCATTGTGAGGCAGTGCAAGTGCAAAGGGCGTGGCGCAGGGTGGCGTCACCGGCCTCCATTGTGAGGCGGTGCAAGTACAGTGGAGCGTGGCACATTGCAGCTGACCCCGCTTCGATTGTGAGGCAATACAAGTTCCAAGGGGTGCGGCACAGCGTGGCCGCCCCGGCGTCCATTGGGAGGCTGTCCACCTCCAATGGGGTACGGCACAGCGTGGCAGACTTGGTCTCCATTGTGAGGCAGTGCAAGTGCAAAGGGCGTGGCGCAGGGTGGCGTCACCGGCCTCCATTGTGAGGCGGTGCAAGTGCAGAGGAATGAGGCAAAGGACAGCTGGCCGGGCCTCCATTGTGAGGCGGTGCAAGTACAGTGGAGCGTGGCACATGGCAGCTGACCCTGCTTTGATTGTGAGGCAATACAAGTTCCAAGGGTCGCCATACAGAGTGGCAGTGTCGGCTCCCATTGCGAGGCGGTGCAAGTAAAGCGGGGAGCCGCGCACCGCGGCATCCCCGGCCTCCATTGTGAGGCGTTGCAAGTACAGAGCAATGTGGCGCAGCATAGCTGGCCCAGCATACATTGTGAGGCGGTGCAAGTACAGTGGAGCGTTGTACAGTGCAGCTGACCCCGCTTCGATTGTGAGGCAATACAAGTTCCAAGGGGTGCGGCAAAGCGTGGCCGCCCCGGCGTCCATTGTGAGGCTGTCCACCTCCAATGGGGTACGGCACAGCGTGGCAGACTTGGTCTCCATTGTGAGGCAGTGCAAGTGCAAAGGGCGTGGCGCAGGGTGGCGTCACCGGCCTCCATTGAGAGCGGTGCAAGTGCAGAGGAATGAGGCACAGGACTACTGGCCGGGCCTCCATTGTGAGGCGGTGCACGTACAGTGGAGCGTGGCACATGGCAGCTGAATCCGCTTCGATTGTGAGGCAATACAAGTTCCAAGGGGTGCGGCACAGCGTGGCCGCCCCGGCGTCCATTGGGAGGCTGTCCACCTCCAATGGGGTACGGCACAGCGTGGCAGACTTGGTCTCCTTTGTGAGGCAGTGCAAGTGCAAAGGGCGTGGCGCAGGGTGGCGTCACGGGCCTCCATTGTGAGGCGGTGCAAGTACAGTGGAGCGTGGCACATGGCAGCTGACCCCGCCTCGATTGTGAGGCAATACAAGTTCCAAGCGGTGCGGTATTTGTGGCAGGGTTGGCTTCCATTGTGAAGCGGTGCACCTCCAATGGGGTACGGGACAGCGTGGCAGACTTGGTCTCCATTGTGAGGCAGTGCAAGTGCAAAGGGCGTGGCGCAGGGTGGCGTCACGGGCCTCCATTGTGAGGCGGTGCAAGTACAGTGGAGCGTGGCACATGGCAGCTGACCCCGCTTCGATTGTGAGGCAATACAAGTTCCAAGCGGTGCGGTATTTGTGGCAGGGTTGGCTTCCATTGTGAAGCGGTGCACCTCCAATGGGGTACGGGACAGCGTGGCAGACTTGGTCTCCATTGTGAGGCAGTGCAAGTGCAAAGGGCGTGGCGCAGGGTGGCGTCACCGGCCTCCATTGTGAGGCGGTGCAAGTACAGTGGAGCGTGGCACATAGCAGCTGACCCCGCTTCGATTGTGAGGCAATACAAGTTCCAAGCGGTGCAGTATTCGTGGTAGGCCCGGCTTCCATTGTGAAGCGGTGCACCTCCAATGGGTTACGGCACAGGGTACCAGACTTGGTCTCCATTGTGAGGCAGTGCAAGTGCAAAGGGCGTGGCGCAGGGTGGCGTCACCGGCCTCCATTGTGAGGCGGTGCAAGTACAGAGGAGAACAGCGCAGCACGGCTGCCCGGGCCTCCATTGTGAGGCGGTGCAAGTGCAGAGGAATGAGGCACAGGACAGCTGGCCCAGCATCCATTGTGATGCGGTGCAAGTACAGTGGAGCGTGGCACATGGCAGCTGACCCCGCTTCGATTGTGAGGCAATACAAGTTCCAAGGGTTGCCACACAGAGTGGCAGTGTCGGCTCCCATTGCGAGGCAGTGCAAGTAGAGCGGGGAGCGGCGCACCGCAGCATCCCCGGCCTCCATTGTGAAGCGGTGCACCTCCAATGGGGTACGGGACAGCGTGGCAGACTTGGTCTCCATTGTGAGGCAGTGCAAGTGCAAAGGGCGTGGCGCAGGGTGGCACATTGCAGTTGACCCAGCTTCGATTGTGAGGCAATACAAGTTCCAAGGGGTGCGGCACAGCGTCGCAGCCCCGGCGTCCATTGGGAGGCTGTCCACCTCCAGTGGGGTACGGCACAGCGTGGCAGACTTGGTCTCCATTGTGAGGCAGTGCAAGTGCAAAGGGCGTGGCGCAGGGTGGCGTCACCGGCCTCCATTGTGAGGCGGTGCAAGTACAGTGGAGCGTGGCACATGGCAGCTGACCCCGCTTCGATTGTGAGGCAATACAAGTTCCAAGCGGTGCGGTTTTGTGGCAGGGTTGGCTTCCATTGTGAAGCGGTGCACCTCCAATGGGGTACAGGACAGCGTGGCAGACTTGGTCTCCATTGTGAGGCAGTGCAAGTGCAAAGGGCGTGGCGCAGGGTGGCGTCGCCGGCCTCCATTGTGAGGCGGTGCAAGTACAGTGGAGCGTGGCACATGGCAGCTGACCCCGCTTCGATTGTGAGGCAATACAAGTTCCAAGGGGTGTGTCACAGTGTGGCAGCCCCGGCGTCCATTGGGAGTCTGTCCACCTCCAATGGGTTACGGCACAGCATGGCAGACTTGGTCTCCATTGTGAGGCAGTGCAAGTGCAAAGGGCGTGGCGCAGGGTGGCGTCACCGGCCTCCATTGTGAGGCGGTGCAAGTACAGTGGAGCGTGGCACATGGCAGCTGACTCCGCTTCGATTGTGAGGCAATCCAAGTTGCAAGGGTCGCCACACGGAGTGGTAGTGTCGGCTCCCATTGCGAGGCGGTGCAAGTAGAGCGGGGAGCGGCGCACCGCAGCATCCCCGGCCTCCATTGTGAGGCGTTGCAAGTAGAGAGCAATGTGGCGCAGCATAGCTGGCCCAGCATCCATTGTGAGGCGGTGCAAGTACAGTGGAGCGTGGCACATTGCAGCTGACCCCGCTTCGATTGTGAGGCAATACAAGTTCCAAGGGGTGCGGCACAGCGTGGCAGCCCCGGTGTCCATTGGGAGACTGTCCACCTCCAATGGGGTACGGCACAGCGTGGCAGACTTGGTCCCCATTGTGAAGTAGTGAAAGTGCAAAGGGCGTGGCGCAGGGTGGCGTCGCCGGCCTCCATTGTGAGGCGGTGCAAGTACAGTGGAGAGTGGCACATGGCAGCTGACCCCGCTTCGATTGTGAGGCAATACAATTTCCAAGCGGTGCGGTATTCGTGGTAGGCCTGGCTTCCATTGTGAAGCGGTGCACCTCCAATGGGTTACGGCACAGGGTACCAGACTTGGTATCCATTGTGAGGCAGTGCAAGTGCAAAGGGCGTGGCGCAGGGTGGCGTCGCCGGCCTCGATTTTGAAGCGGTGCAAGTACAGAGCAATGAGGCACAGGACAGCTGGGCGGGCCTCCATTGTGAGGCGGTGCACGTACAGTGGATCGTGGCACATGGCAGATGATCCCGCTTCGATTGTGAGGCAATACAAGTTCCAAGGTTCGCCACACAGAGTGGCAGTGTTGGCTCCCATTGCGAGGCGGTGCAATTAGAGCGGGAGCGGCGCACCGCAGCATCCCCGGCCTCCATTGTGAAGAGGTGCACCTCCAATGGGGTACGGGACAGCGTCACGGGCCTCCATTGTGAGGCGGTGCAAGTACAGAGGAATGAGGCACAGGACAGCTGGCCCGGCCTCCATTGTGAGGCGGTGCACGTACAGTGGAGCGTAGCACATGGCAGCTGAACCCGCTTCGATTGTGAGGCAATACAAGTTCCAAGGGGTGCGGCACAGCGTGGCCGCCCCGGCGGCCATTGGGAGGCTGTCCACCTCCAATGGGGTACGGCACAGCGTGGCAGACTTGGTCTCCATTGTGAGGCAGTGAAAGTGCAAAGGGCGTGGCGCAGGATGGCGTCGCCGGCCTCCATTGTGAGGCGGTGCAAGTGCAGAGGAATGAGGCAAAGGACAGTTGGCCGGGCCTCCATTGTGAGGCGGTGCAAGTACAGTGGATCGTGGCACATGGCAGCTGAACCCGCTTCGATTCTGAGGCAATCCAAGTTGCAAGGGTCGCCACACGGAGTGGTAGTGTCGGCTCCCATTGCGAGGCGGTGCAAGTAGAGCGGGGAGCGGCGCACCGCAGTATCGCCGGCCTCCATTGTGAGGCAGTTGAACTACAAATTTGTACAGTACTACGTGGCAGGCCCAGTCTCCATTGTGAGGCGTTGCAAGTAAAGAGGAATGTGACGCAGCACAGCTGGCCCTGCCTCCATTGTGAGGCGGTGCAAGTATAGTGGAGCGTGGAACGTGGAAGATGACCCAGCTTCGATTGTGAGGCAATACAAGTACCAAGGGGTGCGACAAAGCATGGCAGCCTCGGCTTCCATTGTGAAGCGGTGCACCTCCAATGGGGTACGGGACAGCGTGGCAGACTTGGTCTCCATTGTGAGGCAGTGCAAGTGCAAAGGGCGTGGCGCAGGGTGGCACATTGCAGCTGACCCCGCTTCAATTGTGAGGCAATACAAGTTCCAAGGGGTGCGGCACAGCGTGGCCGCCCCGGCGTCCATTGGGAGGCTGTCCACCTCCAATGGGGTACGGCACAGCGTGGCAGAATTGGTCTCCATTGTGAGGCAGTGCAAGTGCAAAGGGCGTGGCGCAGGGTGGCGTCACCGGCCTCCATTGAGAGGCGGTGCAAGTGCAGAGGAATGAGGCACAGGACAGCTGGCCGGGCCTCCATTGTGAGGCGGTGCACGTACAGTGGAGCGTGGCACATGGCAGCTGACTCCGCTTCGATTGTGAGGCAATACAAGTTCCAAGGGTCGCCACACAGAGTGGCCGTGTCGTCTCCCATTGCGAGGCGGTGCAAGTAGAGTGGGGAGCGGCGCACCGCAGCATCCCCGGCCTCCATTGTGAGGCGTTTCAAGTACAGAGCAATGTGGCGCACCATAGCTGGCCCAGCATCCATTGTGAGGCGGTGCAAGTACAGTGGAGCGTGGCACATTGCAGCTGACCCCGCTTCGATTGTGAGGCAATACAAGTTCCAAGCGGTGCAGCACAGCGTGGCCGCCCCGGCGTCCATTGGGAGGCTGTCCACCTCCAATGGGGTACGGCACAGCGTGGCAGACTTGGTCTCCATTGTGAGGCAGTGCAAGTGCAAAGGGTGTGGCGCAGGGTGGCGTCACGGGCCTCCATTGTGAGGCGGTGCAAGTACAGTGGAGCGTGGCACATGGCAGCTGACCCCGCTTCGATTGTGAGGCAATACAAGTTCCAAGGGTCGCCATACAGAGTGGCAGTGTCGGCTCCCATTGCGAGGCGGTGCAAGTAGAGCGGGGACCCACGCACCGCAGCATCCCCGGCCTCCATTGTGAGGCATTGCAAGTACAGAGCAATGTGGCGCAGCATAGCTGGCCCAGCATCCATTGTGAGGCGGTGCAAGTACAGTGGAGCGTGGCACATTGCAGCTGACCCCGCTTCGATTGTGAGGCAATACAAGTTCGAAGGGGTGCGGCACAGCGTGGCCGCCCCGGCGTCCATTGGGAGGCTGTCCACCTCCAATGGGGTACGGCACAGCGTGGCAGACTTGGTCTCCATTGTGAGGCAGTGCAAGTGCAAAGGGCGTGGCGCAGGGTGGCGTCACGGGCCTCCATTGTGAGGCGGTGCACGTACAGTGGAGCGTGGCACATGGCAGCTGACCCCGCTTCGATTGTGAGGCAATACAATTTCCATGCGGTGCAGTATTCGTGGTAGGCCCGGCTTCCAATGTGAAGCGGTGCACCTCCAATGGGTTACGGCACAGGGTACCATACTTGGTATTCATTGTGAGGCAGTGAAAGTGCAAAGGGCGTGGCACAGTTTGGCGTCGCCAGCCTCCATTGTGAGGCGGTGCCCATACAGCGGAGAACAGTGCAGTACGGCTGGCCGGGCCTCCATTGTGAGGCTGTGCAAGTACAGAGGAATGAGGCACAGGACAGCTGGCCGGGCCTGCATTGTGAGGCGGTGCACGTACAGTGGAGCGTGGCACATGGCAGCTGACCCCGCTTCGATTGTGAGGCAATACAAGTTCCAAGCGGTGCGGTATTTGTGGCAGGGTTGGCTTCCATTGTGAAGCGGTGCACCTCCAATGGGGTACGGGACAGCGTAGAAGACTTGGTCTCCATTGTGAGGCAGTGAAAGTGCAAAGGGCGTGGCGCAGGGTGGCGTCACTGTCCTCCACTGTGAGGCGGTGCAAGTTAAGAGGAATGTGGCGCATCATAGCTGGCCCAGCATCCATTGTGACGCGGTGCAAGTACAGTGGAGCGTTGTACAGTGCAGCTGACCCCGCTTCGATTGTGAGGCAATACAAGTTCCAAGGGGTGCGGCACAGCGTGGCCGCCCCAGCGTCCATTGGGAGGCTGTCCACCTCCAATGGCGTACGGCACAGCGTGGCAGACTTGGTCTCCATTGTGAGGCAGTGCAAGTGCAAAGGGCGTGGCGCAGGGTGGCGTCACCGGCCTCCATTGTGAGGCGGTGCAAGTACAGTGGAGCGTGGCACATTGCAGCTGACCCTGCTTTGATTGTGAGGCAATACAAGTTCCAAGGGTCGCCATACAGAGTGGCAGTGTCGGCTCCCATTGCGAGGCGGTGCAAGTAGAGCGGGGAGCCGCGCACCGCAGCATCCCCGGCCTCCATTGTGAGGCGTTGCAAGTACAGAGCAATGTGGCGCAGCATAGCTGGCCCAGCATCCATTTTGAGGCGGTGCAAGTACAGTGGAGCGTGGCACATTGCAGCTGACCCCGCTTCGATTGTGAGGCAATACAAGTTCCAAGGGGTGCGGCACAGCGTGTCCGCCCCGGCGTCCATTGGGAGGCTGTCCACCTCCAATGGGGTACGGCACAGCGTGGCAGACTTGGTCTCCATTGTGAGGCAGTGCAAGTGCAAAGGGCGTGGCGCAGGGTGGCGTCACCGGCCTCCATTGTGAGGCGGTGCAAGTACAGTGGAGCGTGGCACATGGCAGCTGACCCCGCTTCGATTGTGAGGCAATACAAGTTCCAAGCGGTGCGGTATTTGTGGCAGGGTTGGCTTCCATTGTGAAGCGGTGCACCTCCAATGGGGTACGGGACAGCGTAGAAGACTTGGTCTCCATTGTGAGGCAGTGCAAGTGCAAAGGGCGTGGCGCAGGGTGGCGTCGCCGGCCTCCATTGTGAAGCGGTGCAAGTACAGTGGATAGTGGCACATGGCAGCTGACCCCGCTTCGATTGTGAGGCAATACAATTTCCAAGCGGTGCAGTATTCGTGGTAGGCCCGGCTTCCATTGTGAAGCGGTGCACCTCCAATGGGTTACGGCACAGGGTACCAGACTTGGTCTCCATTGTGAGGCAGTGCAAGAGCAAAGGGCGTGGCGCAGGGTGGCGTCGCCGGCCTCCATTGTGAGGCAGTGCAAATACAGCGGAGAACAGTGCAGCACGGCTGGCCGGGCCTCCATTGTGAGGCGGTGCAAGTGCAGAGGAATGAGGCACAGGACAGCTGGCCGGGCCTCCATTATGAGGCGGTGCACGTACAGTGGAGCGTGGCACATGGCAGCTGACCCCGCTTCGATTGTGAGGCAATACAAGTTCCAAGGGTTACCACACAGAGTGGCAGTGTCGGCTCCCATTGCGAGGCAGTGCAAGTAGAGCGGGGAGCGGAGCAACGCAGCATCCCCGGCCTCCATTGTGAAGCGGTGCACCTCCAATGGGGTACGGGACAGCGTGGCAGACTTGGTCTCCATTGTGAGGCAGTGCAAGTGCAAAGGGCATGGCGCAGGGTGGCACATTGCAGCTGATCCCGCTTCGATTGTGAGGCAATACAAGTTCCAAAGGTCGCCACACAGAGTGGCACTGTCGGCTCCCATTGCGAAGCGGTGCAAGTAGAGCGGGGAGCGGCGCACCGCAGCATCCCCGGCCTCCATTGTGAGGCGGTTCAACTACAAATTTGTACAGCACTACGTGGAGGCCCAGTCTCCATTGTGAGGCGTTGCAAGTACAGAGCAATGTGGCGCAGCATAGCTGGCCCAGCATCCATTGTGAGGCGGTGCAAGTACAGTGGAGCGTGGCACATTGCAGCTGACCCCGCTTCGATTGTGAGGCAATACAAGTTCCAAGCGGTGCAGCACAGCGTGGCCGCCCCGGCGTCCATTGGGAGGCTGTCCACCTCCAATGGGGTACGGCACAGCGTGGCAGACTTGGTCTCCATTGTGAGGCAGTGCAAGTGCAAAGGGCGTGGCGCAGGGTGGCGTCACGGGCCTCCATTGTGAGGGGGTGCAAGTACAGTGGAGCGTGGCACATGGCAGCTGACCCCGCCTCGATTGTGAGGCAATACAAGTTCCAAGCGGTGCGGTATTTGTGGCAGGGTTGGCTTCCATTGTGAAGCGGTGCACCTCCAATGGGGTACGGGACAGCGTAGAAGACTTGGTCTCCATTGTGAGGCAGTGCAAGTGCAAAGGGCGTGGCGCAGGGTGGCGTCGCCGGCCTCCATTGTGAAGCGGTGCAAGTACAGTGGAGCGTGGCACATGGCAGCTGACCCTGATTTGATTGTGAGGCAATACAAGTTCCAAGGGTCGCCATACAGAGTGGCAGTGTCGGCTCCCATTGCGAGGCGTTGCAAGTAGAGCGGGGAGCCGCGCACCGCAGCATCCCCGGCCTCCATTGTGAAGCGGTGCACCTCCAATGGGGTACGGGACAGCGTGGCAGACTTGGTCTCCATTGTGAGGCAGTGCAAGTGCAAAGGGCGTGGCGCAGGGTGGCGTCACCGGCCTCCATTGTGAGGCGGTGCAAGTACAGTGGAGCGTGGCACATTGCAGCTGACCCCGCTTCGATTGTGAGGCAATACAAGTTCCAAGGAGACTTGGTCTCCATTGTGAGGCAGTGCAAGTGCAAAGGGCGTGGCGCAGGGTGGCGTCACCGGCCTCCATTGTGAGGCGGTGCAAGTACAGTGGAGCGTGGCACATTGCAGCTGACCCCGCTTCGATTGTGAGGCAATACAAGTTCCAAGGGGTGCGGCACAGCGTGTCCGCCCCGGCGTCCATTGGGAGGCTGTCCACCTCCAATGGGGTACGGCACAGCGTGGCAGACTTGGTCTCCATTGTGAGGCAGTGCAAGTGCAAAGGGCGTGGCGCAGGGTGGCGTCACCGGCCTCCATTGTGAGGCGGTGCAAGTGCAGAGGAATGAGGCAAAGGACAGCTGGCCGGGCCTCCATTGTGAGGCGGTGCAAGTACAGTGGAGCGTGGCACATGGCAGCTGACCCTGCTTTGATTGTGAGGCAATACAAGTTCCAAGGGTCGCCATACAGAGTGGCAGTGTCGGCTCCCATTGCGAGGCGGTGCAAG